>NC_079890.1:2540553-2840553 GCF_024868665.1 Triplophysa rosa
TACATCTGCAAGACATCTTAAATACATAGTTTGCTCATCTGCAATACGTCTCGGAGACGTCTGAACGTCTGTAATACGTCTGCTAAAGATCTGGAGATCTGCTGCTTAAAAACATCTGCTAAACATCTTAGAAAGAGCTGTTGTACACCCATTCTAAATCATAAACATCTTACAGACATCTTCTAGATGTCTATATGACGTCTGACAGCAGACATCTCCCAGACGTATTGCAGATGAGCAAACGATGTATTGTAGATGTCTTGCAGATGTAAATGCAGACGTCAAATAGACGTAAACCAGATATATGTGTGCTATCAGGGTAGTGGCTCACCGGAAGTCTAAACACAAACAGCTCAAAGATGGCAGCGCCCACATTAAATAAGGTGGATACTGTAGCGCAGCTATTGTGTAGATAGATCGGCTGTGCAAAACATTACGAATACGAAGCAGTTTACCGCCAACTCTGTGCACTCATTAGCACAGTTACGTTACAGGGAGTGACGGGTGACATGACAGACAGCTAGTTGTCCAGTACGGTTCCTTTTACACAGCAGGGCTTCTCGGTATGTCATGATCCTGTCCTTCTTGTGAGGAGTTTTCTAGTTCTGTGGACATGGTCATGACAGTACCATGTCTTTTGTGCTTGTTGTGTTCTGTGTGGAAACACGTGGCCTTTGTTGTGACTTTGCGCCACGTGTTCTCCTGTCGCATGCCTTGGCCCCGTCCCCTTGTTTCCCCGTTAGCTTCCCATTAGTGTTTCATTCCCTTAAAGGGATAGTTCACCCCAAAATGAAAATTCTGTCATCATTTACTCACCCTCATGTTATTTCAAACCCATACGACATTTTTCATACAGAACACAAAAGATGATATTTTGAAGAACGCTTGCAACCAAAAAACAATGGCCTCCATTGACGTCCATTGTATGAACACAGAACCAGACGATGTATTCATTTTCATGTAAAATGCTGATTCCACCTCCCAGTTATACTCACAAAAACATCCCAGAGAGTTAAAGGATTTAAATGCTTCGCAAATCATTTCAACCAATTGACCTGGCTTAAAAGGACGTTCTGTTCACGAATTGCGGGTATCACTAAGGCACGCAAATAAATCTACAACTGAGTCAAAGTAAGGTTACTGCGTTCCAGATGCACCGGAGGAACCCTGTTTATGCAGATTCCCATCCAAAGCCGTGTGTGAATCATTCAAATATCTTTCAAAGGCCCGTTTCATCCCAGCTTGCGATGGAGAACCAAGTTCATGGCTGTTTTCCCCATAATCTCCCCTCTAGTCTCACCATTGTTTCTGAAATCCACGCCTGTGCATGATGAACGACTCTGTTGAAATGATCTCCAGCTCGAGCGCAAGGAGCTTAATAGAGGAACTTTTAATAAAACAGATCGGCTCAAGGGTGCTCTCCAGACACTGATAGACGCCATCCTTTTGTTTTCTACGTCAGGCGCTGGGCAAAACACGGCACGGAAATCATGATGCATGTCTTTCTTTTATCTTACGCCATATTTTATACCATTAAAAGAACAAAGAAGAATGGTGAAGATGATGATAATGGCTCAGAAATCGTTTCAATGCTCGCAACAATTACAGCATCATATCTATACAATCCGGCACTTTTTTGCAGCACGAGCGCCTGAGCCTGTAAACACATCAGTTTTACGCTTCGCCGAGTTTTCACCGGCCTTTCTTTTACACATACGTTATATCTGAATACAGTGTTTCCCCTACCATTACCGTAGGGGAGCGCCCCTCCAACGGCACCTCCCGCCCACCTTGAAGGTCCGCAGAGACCGCAGCCCCCCCCCAAAGCCGTAAACCTAGGGGAAACACTGGAATATATGTAATTACACAGAGACAGGTGTGCGACGTGTTCATAATGGATTAGTCTGTGAAATAACAGCTGGCAGAAATCTGTTCAGATTTCAGGTTTCAGCTCTGGATTTACATTTCCGATGTATAAATACAACAAGCATCACCTTTACTGCTAACAAGCTGCGAATCGCGCGTAGGTGCCTGGACGCAGATTTGCATTTTAAATGGTGAAAAATATAGAACATTGTGTGAGGCAGCACGTCTAAGGTTTGTCACTTAGTCTTCAGTAAACAGATGTAATTAAATAACCCATGCACTATACAGGCTTTACCCAGTAGTCATATATTTTTTAAAAGTTATTCTCTTTAGAATACTCGATTCTGATTGGCTAATCTCAGAATTCTGCCAAATGTTTTGTTTAATATGCAATAAACTGGATTTTTGGCTATTGTCCCAGGAGGCTGGTTTCTTACACATCAGTGCTACCCTTACAGAAAGATCGTATTCATTTTATATGCTTTTCCCATGTGGATAACATATTTCAAGGATTTCACACAGGTTCACATGAAAATGTTCCAAAACCACAAGTTTCGAATGTGAAATTCATGCGGCTTTCCTTTAAGAGTGGTTTCATGGTTGTTGTATATAGCATAATAGATAAAGTAACTCTATAATAATAATGAAATAATAAGTAATAATAAATCAAATATAATAATAATAATATTTATTTGTTATTTAAGTAATACATTTAATAAATTTAAATGGCTAATACATTAATACAAATAAATAAATAATATTTAAATAAAAGTTTAATTTGTGAAATTCGTGTGGCTTTTCTTTAAGAGTGGTCGCATGGCTGTTGTTCATAGCATAGTAGATAGAGTAACTCTATAATAATAATAAAATAATAAGTAATAATAAATAAAATATATTATTATTAATAATAATAATTATGACTATGATTATTATTTATTATGTGTTATTCAAAAAATACATTTAATACATTTAAATTGGTACATATACATTAATATAAATAAAGACAATTTATTTTACTTTGTAACAAAATGAACTATGGTTTTACTAAAAAAAACAGACAAAAACATGGTTATTAGAGTTAAGCCACAGTAATCACAAATTAGCCATGGTTTTGTAACAATAACCATAGTTCAACCATGGTATTTGTAGTAAAACTATGATTATGCTAATGATAATCAATACTTCAAAAACATGATTACTACAGTTTCCCTAAAATAAAACACTGGGTGATTTTCATAAGGAATAAAATCAGCTTTGAAATACTGTTTGTACAGTCACAAAGCGAATAAATATATCCATTATCTGCACAAATAAATATATAAACACACATATTTCCAGTGAGGTCTGTATCAGACACTACATCAATACCTGAGGGTTAAGAACAAGAAATGAGTAAAATCTGTATTGACTAGTTTGCCCGCCATTAAAGCACAGTTATTGAATCTTGGGATCAATTCTTCGACTTGTTCTTGAAAAGGCATTCAAAAGTGGCAAAAGGCCAGTAATGTGTCTCCCAGTAAACAACCCAATTAAACTGTCTCCGCTACTATATACAGCAGTCAACAGAAACACGAATGACAATGTAAAACCTTCGGCCGACCCTTCACCTCATAATAACCCTCCAAACATCAGCTTTTTCAAATACATCACTTATGACTAGAAACTGTGCGGCTAGCCAGAAAAGAGATTTTCACCACACGAACAATGCGTAGTCCAAAGTCCCGCTGGCATATCGCCGTAGTTCAAGCACGTACGGTTTTACATTCCTAGCCTAACCGCGTCCAAGTACGCATTTAACGCCGCGTATCAACAGGCTTCAGATTAACCGTGCGACGCATCAACCTCACGGTCCATGACCAAAACCGACAAGAATATACTGTATATAGGCACAGCTAAAGCGTTTGTGAAGTGTATCTACATTTTGCACATCTCCACCGTCCATTCACTCCTGAGCCGCAGCCAAAATGAAAATGAGCATAATTATGTCCCATGAGCCAGAGAGCATTAGATAGAGCAGCAGAAGAGGCGCAGACGCCAGTATCTTCCCGGTGCCCGGCCGCCAATGTCAAGCGTCATGCCAAAGGCTGCGGCTACGAAGCGTTTGCAGAATCGGCACTAGATGGCTTCCTTAGCAGTTATCATTATCTGCACATATTACAACACAATTTAGTATTCGATTTAAACAAAGGATAGATATTGTTAATAATAGCCAATGGGGAGCCAGTGGTGGGTCGCAACAAAGTCAAAGTACGTTGTATGCCAACATCTTTATGTTGGACAAATTGTGTATCTTTAACAATGCACATTTTCATATTAATAGGATTCAATCCAGTTCTAAATTAGCCACTTGATAAAAGGATAATGAACTGTTGTCACATTGAATTAATGTTGTATTAACTAGTTGTCATGTTTAATCATGTTTTAATCAAGTTTTTTCTAAATGAATTTATGTTTTTTAACATTACAAATCACAAATAAGATTTGACAATCATAGTATCACAATTTTCTATGGCAAAAATCAGACTAAAATCGTATTTTTCAGGTTCAAGAACACAGAAATTGTCTCATTCATTTTATTGTCTCATTCATCTCAAATATCTCATTCATTTCTCATCAAGTGGTATTCTTGCCTTATACCGTCTCTGGTGTGGTTTAACATTAGGCCAACAAATGAGGCGTATCATATTTGTGTTGTATCTAATGGTAAGATATCTTCCAAAATTGTATAAAATGTTTAATAGTTAAATAACAGGTTACTCTTTCACAGAGTAACATCTCACCTGATTTTCCTAAATAGACAGAAATGACACGGCTGTTGACAAACAGTAGGATTTTAGAGCTATACAAATTAAAGCCGATAGCATAGTCCAATGCAATAGTGGTGGATTATACGATCAGAAACAGGCAAACATTTTAGAAAACGATTTCACAAAAATTATAGAAAAAAATAAAGATGACATTTCGATGACTACAATAATGTAACCAAATTATCCTAATTCGAGAACATTTCATTTCTATGCAATTAATTTGATTACTTTGACAACATTTTAAATCGATTGACAGCCATTAATTCTGACATTTTAAAACTGCAATCTGTAACTTTTGCCTCTCTGCTGCCATCTCTGTTTGAAGCGTAAAGTTGCAAGTTACTTCACGTTTTCCTATTCATGTGGCACTTCCCACGACTGACATTTCCTGCCAAATCATACTCAACAAATGACATTATAAATCATTATTACAAACTTACTATTGCACATCAGGGAAAGGTAGGGAGACAGTTTTGAACACTAATGTTTTATCTATACCTCCTCAATAACCAAACCCAAAATTGCATGAATTTCAGCTTTAAGAAGGAAGGCTTGGAGGGAGGAGAGAGATAAAGGAGGGCTCAAGAGACAGAAAGAGTCAGAGAGACAGAAGCTGTAAATCCACAGGTATATGTCTGTTGCCATCACAAGATACCTGAATTACACATACAACCGTTACTCAGAGTTATTGAGTAAATGAGTTTTAAAGGTCTGCTTTGCATAATTTGTCCCTTAAAGCCCAACATTCTGAGTGTATAGTCTGGGTGTGTGGGGGGGGGTTGTAATGAGCATTGCTATATTGCACTGAATTACAACTGAATTACATTACTAATATTGCTTCATGTTTCACCATAGATCCCCATCAAGAAAACAGGGCCTTAAGCAAGCAGATCTAAAGGTTTTCCCAAGGACCCTACAGCCTGAGGTTGCACCCAAGCTCCATCCGAGTACAAATCTGTGCACTATAGGTTTCATTATAATAATATGTCAAGCATTTCCACATGAAGTGTTAAATGAAATGAGTGCACACGTAAAAGCCTTATGGAATCAAATCTATATGCAATAGTAGTTCTAAAAAAATGAGAAATGAGTTTGAGTTTATGTCAAGATCTTCAATCTTCTCTTCTCAAACTCGAATTGAGACTTTTCTCAGGAGAAATATTTGAGATGGAGGATTATACAGATTAAGCAATGATTCTTAGGCAGATCTCATAAAACACAATCTTACTATAACCTCTATTCAGCAATACTTCATATTCTGAAATGCAGTTTTCATTATGTAACACCCCAAACTTTCACTTGCCCCTCCTGACCACCGCATTAAAAATAAAACAAATTCCTAAAGGCATCACAGTCGATACCGCGATGTCGAATCCGTGGTGTAAACATCACGAAGCAGGTATAAAGCCTGACAACCATCTTTCTGCTGTTATCTTTTCTTGTGCTCTCGACACGTCTTGTCTTGTTGAGCAATGCGTGTCATCTCCCCTGATGAGTATTCTAGCAGCCTACTGTAGTACTCCCGTCTTTTGAATAAAACACTTTCTTACTGTTCTCTCCTTGCGCTGGCGAAAAGCCAGAGTGCCATACAGCACGCAAATCTGGGAAAGTTTCGGCTGTGAAAATCAAGTGCGTTTAAAACAAGTCCCATCTGGGCTTTCTCGTACGTACATGCTGTCGATCGCCGATTTGCAAACCGCGGACTGGAATGGTTACCGTACTGTGTGTGCGCGGGCACGAACATACACGGACTTCCTCCGTCTCTTCTCGCTTTCGCTAAGTGTTAACTAACTACATTTTGATTCCGATAAAGTAAGGGCGGATATTCACTGCGAGACATAATGCAGCCCAACTGTGAAAGTGCTTTGGAAGTGTTGCGTTTTCATAGTGGTCCCTCTGGGACACATAAAAGTGGCTTTCTGCGAGATTTGATCTATTCTTTTCATATTCTTCCTGCTTACACGGATCCTTTTGAGCTGGTTCGGGGGGAACATAAACAAAGTTACTGTAATAAACGGTGAAACAGCTGTGATTGTGAAAGGGTGTTTAAAGAAAAATGGCTGTCTTTGACATTGGCGGTAAAACAACAATCAAAAGACGGTGATGGGAACTTTTCTAATTGGTTGCACATAGTGGTTTTCACAAAGAGTCACAATCTAGTGAGATGCTTACTTAGACATTTTTTTCAATTTGTTTTGGCTATATTTCACAACTCCTTCCTGGTGGAACATTCTTCCTAACTCAGTCCGGTCAACCACATCTCTCACAACATTCAAAAAATGACTTAAAACACATCTCTTCTGTGAATACTTGACAGACAAATGAAAAAAAAAAACACTAACCCCCTCTCTTTCTCTCAACAGGTATTGGTCTAGCTTTTGCTGAAACTATAGCACCTCTTGTATTATTGCTCCTGTATGACATATCGCTTATTGCTCCCTGAACTCTCTGTAAGTCGCTTGGGATAAAAGCGTCTGCTAAATGACTAAATGTAAATGTAATATTCTATAGTGGCACTGCACGTGTCCTTTCTGGTGAATGCAATCCCATAATGTATTGTGACTACCTCCGTGAAAAATTTGATCCAAGACGCAAGACGACGCAAAAGCAATGTTGACACTGACACAAAAATTCAATAACCCTGCTTGAGGTATTTTACGTAAAGTCAAACATGAAAAAAGTATCAAAGATATCACGAATGTTACAATATAAAGCCCCGAGTGCATAGGTGAAGAACGACAGCAGTCTTTTATGTAATATATGTCAACTTAGTCAGTGACAGTTTAATATTGCTGTCTTCAACATATTGCGAAGCCTCCGAGAAACGTGCGCACGACAAGAACCAAACACGCTTTTAATAGGACACGTCGTTTTCCATTTAAAATGCTCCAATGCAATAGTGGTGGATTACACATCAGAAACAGGCAAACATTTTAGAAAACGATTTCACAAAAATTATAGAAAAAAATAAAGAAGATGACATTTCGATGACTACAATAATGTAACCAAATTATTCTAATTCGAGAACATTTCATTTCTATGCAATTAATTTGATTACTTTGACAACGTTTTAAATCGATTGACAGCAGTATTTTTATGTAATATATGTCAACTTAGTCAGTGACAGTTTAATATTCCTGTCTTCAACATATTGCGAAGCTCCGAGAAACGTGCGCACGACAAGAACCAAACACGCTTTTAATAGGACACGTCGTTTTCCATTTAAAACGCTCCTGCGACTTTCATTTCCAATCTCCGCACCTACTCGGCTCATATTCTGGGTGAAAAAAAGGAAAGCATATTGTCTGACAGATTCATTTGATGATATTATTTGAGGTGCTGTCTATTCAAACAGGTTACGCAGCAGGTAGTCAGCATCCCGTTCGTGACGCCAACTGTAAAATACAGTCCTGTAGACCACATCCACAATTTCACAACCTATTAAGTTAAGAAAAACGGCCATTACTAGCACACTGCCCACAAATTAGTCTTTTAATGAGAAAATATTAATTAAAGCAATCTTAAAATACTTGTTGGAAAGGAATTTGTGACATGCAGGGATTTAAGTGACCTAGAAAAACAGGATCAAAGGAATTTTGTTCATGGATTGAAAGTGTTCAATATTTCATGGGGGAATAAAGCTGGAAAGTAGAAGCTCACGGTGGTAGGCGAAACCTGTGCGCTGTCGAGAAGAGCAACGGCAGACTGTAGTCGAACTGTTGCTTCTGCGAATCAACGTAAAGCTTTGATTTGTTTCCATCATGTACACTTGAAAGACGCATGAGAGTAAAATCATATGTGATGTGTTTGCTTCCCCGCTTTCTCCGTCTGCTCCATGAGATGATTAATTCATGATGTGATCTTTTTAATGAGCTATTTTGCTCATTTAATTCGAACCGTCACATTGCTCTCTGCCTTGTCTTACGCTGTTTTTGAGACGTGCGACAAATCAGGCTACAAAAGTTAAAACAGAAGTTACTAACATCATAATGATCTAAAAATCATGTACAACTTGTTTACAATCATGACTGTGAGAGAAAATATAAGCACAATTATATATTCAGATTTATTTATGACAGACATCCTTGTTGAATATATAACAAGTTAAATACAGAGAGAGGACATTGAGTCAACAATATTGTAAGAAAGAGAGAAGACATGTACATCAAATGAAATGCCACATGTTGTTAAAAACATTATAGCGATCATCTTGTTGCACCAATTTTGCCATGCGTTGAGTGATCTCTAGATCATTTTTTTCTTTGGCATTCTCAATATCCATATCATATCTAGAACATAATCATGCGTTATCATGCATCATGGCTGAAACTTCTTGAGATAAAGTTCAGAATGCTGTGTAATGATGATAAAAACAGTGCTCATTTTGACCTGGAAACCTGACAGAGGCTGACATGGGCGCAATTCCAACAACAGAAGCAGCGGGGTAAATCAACTCCTCATTACATTATCTTGTAGGGTGCATCTGCTGATCATAATGGAAGACGACTTTAAAAAGAGCTGACAGTAGGGTCTGATACTTCTAAAACCAATCCTTACTGTCTCTTTCTAAAGAAAATAAATAAGGTTTACACCTTCTTCCAAAATTTGTCTCATCACATGTTGAGAAACCGTGTTGACAGACCACACCAAGAAGAAGGATCTGTGAAACCTAAAAAATGATAACAGTGGCAGTTCTTATTAATGTAATGTGTCTGCCGTTTCACTTTAGATTCTTTTTTATTTCCATTACTCTCTCATTAGATTCTCATCCTGTAATGATTTTTAGTTTAAATCAGCGGGAAATCATTTCAGTCAATAAATACAGTATGAATAACGTTTAAATAAAACTTAGCATTTGAATTAAGGTAACAGGAATTTAAGAGGACGTGCATAACATTGCACTCTTTAAAAAAGGTGCTACAAAAGGTTCTTCACAGTGTTGCCATAGAACCATTTTTGGTTCCCCAAAGGTCTTTTTAGAACCATTTCATACTTTTGTATAATCCAAACCACCTTTTCCACAACAAAGAACCTTTTGTGAAGGAGCAAAAGTTCTTCATTTTTTTTTATGCAAGTGGCAGACACTTTATCCAAAGCGACTTACATTGCATTGTATTATACATTTCTTTCTGCAAGCCCCTGGGATCGAACCCATGACCTTGGCATTGCTAGTGCCATACTCTAACCACTGAGCCACAGGTAAGCTTTTTAAATTTGCTTTCTTTTTAGAATGAATAACGGCATAGATGTAATAACTATTTTGACAAACACTATGATTTTCGTTGGAAAGCCCTAGTTAGTCATCAGGGATTTATGTTGTGAAAATTTTGCCAAATGTGCCCAGCAGCTTTTAACAATCTTTTCCAGTTTCCCTCTCCGTACTACAGCATGTCCAACAGCACTATCATTTACCATTTCTCCATGATTCATAATAAGCTTGTTAAAATACAATCACCTTAGAAACAAACTTCAAACGCTCAGACAGCCCAAACCGAGCCTTATTTCCAGATCTCAAGCACTTCCCGTCCGCACCGCCTTTGCTCCCACAGGTTATCAATGCGTCTTTTGATTGTTGCCTGAGAAGGTGCTTCATTTATATTCCTCGGTAAAAGTGGAGCCCCCGCAGATGGCTGAGAGTAGCCCGCTTGCACTGATCCACAATCAGTTTCCCCGCACAAAAATACTTATTTCAACCACTATATGGAAGCAAACAAATCTGAGCTCTGATTCCCTTGAAAGGACACCCTCTCCAGCAACAGCTCACAGATGTGAGAAACTGCATGGGAGAGACAGGGTGGGTCACTCGGGCAGGAATATTCTCATTGTGGTTCTTCACACTGAGAAGTTCAGACGTTCCTCCGAATTCTCAGATGGCAGCCCTGACCTACTTAACACAACGAGAGCCTCAGACAAACTCAATAATGAGCTTGCAAGACATAAATGATATTGTATTATTGACTATATATTCTATATTGTGTATTAAAATGGTTTTTTTAAATGTATTGCAATACATGTTATAAATATGAACAAACTTGATAGAAGAGAGAAATAATTGCTTTAATTGTGAAAATACAAGTTCGTTTTTATGCTGCTTACTGAAATTTCTTGCTTAAAGCATTCGGTGTGAAGTTTGACATATTTTATAATATTACTTAATATACTAGAATGTCAAATCTCAACTGAAACTTTGCAATTGGCTGAACAAATCCATTTCATCTCCAACTAAACTCGCTGTACCTCCACGTTAAAATCTTGAGTTAAGAAAAGTTACGAACTTTCTCATACAGAATCTCACACTTGAAGATCTGACACCATGACTGAAAAAAAGATAAACTTTAAAGGATATCCTCCATTTTCTGAGCCTGCAGCTACATAAATCATGTGTCCACTGAAAAATACTGTCATGAAGCAATGTACAGCCAGCCATGAAATGCCAAACAGACAGTAAGCTATTAAGACAGAACGATGCTTAAGATATGTACATGTAATTTAAAAATATAATTTAAAAATACAAGTTTTATAACAGATCAAGTCTGTGAATGGAATCAGCCAATACTACAGAGAATCCATGAGCTGTCCAGAGTGCTGAAGGGAATTCTTGAAACCTGTTGGTGCACAGCTCTTACAACTTCAACTAATTAATTACTAATGTAATATTATCCTATTGATTAATTCTATAATAAATGTGTTCACGCGAATATGAATGTATTAATGCAAGTAACCCGTTTCAAGCAACCAGTGGACAATACTAATTCCACTGTCTGGCATCAAGAGATGCGTTTGTATTCATGTTATAATCGCAGAGACATCAAAATGAACATCGGCTGAGAAGATTTTATCCAGAAGTCATAAAACAGACGAAAAACTGGAAATCATATAATGACGGTTTGAATACGGTTTTATCATTCACGAATGCAGAATTAGAGACATCACGACATACAATCGACACAGCAACAGCAGCAGAATTGACATAAAGCGCTGGAGGTTGAAAATTTAATCAAATCTTACAGCTTGTAAAACCTGTGACAACGACGTCCTATATTGCGGCAACGCTATTTGAGATCTTTACCGAGATAGTGAGCTCGATAAATCTTTGCATTAGTTTCAAAATAAAACGGAAAATAAATCCATATAAGTTATTCATGCTTAACTTGCGAGTGAAAATAACACTACACACTTTATTTATAGCCCAAGTATGACTTGACTCTACGGGGAACTCGTGGTGAAATATATATTTATATATATCTAGATTTTCCGCAGTAGAAGAGGGACGTGAAAAAACGCACTCACATGGACGTGATGTTCCTGAAGAGCTCTTCAATGTCATTATTGTTACTGCCATTGCCCGTCGGGTCTTGTAGAGCGAGTAAAGGGAAGAAATTTCCACTGTCGGACTTATTGCAATAGATTTCAGTGGGCGAGCAGCTGCATGTTGGCGGACAATCGAGCATGGAGCTCCAGTAGCCCTGGAAGATGCTTGAAAGAAAGATAAACCTCCAGGTGAAAACCGCAGAACAGAACCATACATCCATGACTTTGGGTCCGAAACGACTCGACGTCTTCCAGGGCTGATGATGATGAAGATCGTGAATGAAGATATGAGTGTTAAATGTCTAAACGGCTACATAAGGTGACGCTCGCCTGTGAACGTCGTATAAGAGCGGCTTCTACATGAACTCTCCTCGGAATTGTTGCTATGTATTCCTTTATCAAAAGAAAGAGCGGAAATGCCACAACTCGCCGCGACTTTCCCTTCCACAGTCCATGATAGGGTCGCTCTCAGTCTCCAAGCTGGAGGAAAGTACTGGTGAAGGCAATGATGCTCTGGGTGACGAGGATGAAGTCCCACCTACTGGACGGAATTAAGACTGACACCTGCGAGAGGAGGAGGAGGTGCAGACAGAAGATTTCCAAACTGAGCCAACAAAGGCGTTTTATTTCAGTGTAAAACACAGTCACGTAGAAAACGAGCGTTGTTTTCCTGTGTTACGAACACGAGTTGCTATTTTGCCGTTTTCCGATGTTTTAGCAGAGCATCTTAAATTGTTTTCTCAATTAACACAGAGTTACGGGCTAGTTGTCACATGGGTACGTTAGTTTCAAACACCTAGCCTAGTTGTAAACCGTCATAAATTATTTTGTATGGCTTTAATATATGTTGTTTGTGTCAACAAGTGAACACAATACAATCCTTTCACCCAAAAATGAAAGTTCTGTCATCATTTACTCACCTTCGAGTTGTTCCGAATCTGTATAAATGTCTTTGTTCTGATGAACACAGAGAAAGACATTTGGAAGAATGCTTCGCCCAAAATAAATGATCATTCTATATATTTTCCTTACAGAATCAAAACAGCAATGAAATAATTCATAAACGCTTGCTTGTTTTGTAGCATGTAAAACGTGTTTTTTCATGTATTCTATAATCTGAAAGTAATAATCAAGATTACAACATCAAGGGCAATAATCAGCATCAATGATTTGATGTCCTATGGAATGAGTAGCCTATGTGTTTTATCAGATATATGCTGCTCTGATCCATATCAGTTTAAAGACAGCTGTGGTGCTGCTTGTTTCTGTTTAAATTAAACAAGTTATCAGGGTTAAACTAGGTTTTCAACATTTTCATTATTTATATTTGATCATTTATTTCATACTTTTAGAATGACTTTAATCTCATTACGCTGTGCGATTGTTTTGTATACATTTGTCACATTAGTGACAAACTCTGGGAATTAAATTATCACTTGTACCCCTAATCAGAAATCATAGGTTTTATTTATATAAAATTCGACGCCAGGTCTGGGTTACACACACATTTTCTGTCATGGTCTATGGACCCCCTGAAGTAGCCTTGGCCACCCCCTGGTCACCCGATATATAAAACTCTAGCTCTGCCACTGGTAAGGCCTGGTCAAACACGCTTTATTAATGTTTATTTTGCATCTAGATGGGAGCTTATGTGGTTCAAAAACTGAGAAAATGAGAGAACCACTGACACATTATTAGAATGTTTTGTGTTCATACATCGGAAGTCATTGGGGGTCCATGTTGTTTGGTTACCAACATTATTCAAAATATCTTAGTTAGTGTTTTGCAGGAAAAAACGGAAAATCAAAAAGGTTTATAATGATGTCGGTCTGAGAAATTGGGTTTAATAGTTCTACTAATTAATCCTGCACCAAGCCATGCAATGCTGTATATGTATTAAGTAAACTCATAAACTCAAAAATTGAACTGGTAACCAGAACAGAAGTTAAAAACCTAGCTCCTGTCAACGATCTGTATGAAGCTACTGACTGTAGCTGTATATAATGAGTTGCCTTTGATATAAACAGTATGTTTCTATTTATAGAAAATGCTGAATAAAGTGTCATATCTACTCTAAATCCAGTGAACACGTTCAGCGTGTGATGTGACTGCACTAATATATGCAAATCCAGTTAATTGGAGTCAAGTTTGGTGTCAACCATGAGAAAATTAATTTAGGTTACACATGTACAGTATAAGAGAAACTGAGTGAACTTACAATCGCTGTGGAATTAGTTAACATAACTCGCTTTTTGTGACGCTGTAATTGTAACGGATGCCAGCTGGTGCGAGCTGTGTAAACCTCACACCCTGATCTCTAGAGGAAAAAAAACGGTTAGTAGCACTTGACGCTTAGAAAATATAAGGCTCTCTCAAATGACCACATCCACAAAGACCACTCGGTGAGGGTCTGTAAAGATGACATAATGCTGATTAGTTTCATAAAACAGCAAACCTGCATGGCTTCTTCAACCCCAATTTCCCATAACATCAATGGTTTCACTGTCACCACTATGTCTTGTTCACTAGTATTTAGGGTTCCTGCGGGGACTGTAATTTCAAAGAATCACAAGTAAAATGAATGACTGGCTTATAGCCTGCCCTCTGTGAACCTTTCATGTTAAAATACAGGCAGGCAAAAGCCTTTCCGACCCCTTCACCCCCGTCATTATATCTTTTAAGCACTAGCTTCCAAGAAGTAATTCAGTGCAATCAATACAAAAACAACTAAAGTCACAAAAATAGCTTTTCAATCAGAGCAGTTGCCCTCATTACCAACCGAGATACACTGATGGATTTGGATTTTAAGCCTTTGTACAAACTGACACATAGGCTATGTAAATTCTGCTAATGAACTATAATTTACATTATAGTCACTCACTTTGCATTTCTTTATGAATCATACAAAGCATGTCGAGAACAAAAAATCATAAAAAAGAAAACCCTTTAAAGGATTTACACCTCATGATAGTATTTCTTCAACTTAGAATTTATGCTAATTGATAAAAAAATCATTGTTTCATTAATGAGAATCAGCATTGAGTGCATCACATGTAGCCTATGCATCATAATCCTTAGACCTAAAGAAGCTTAATTTTCTCGATGCAGTATAAACATTTGTGTTGTTGTTGATTTTGATTGAAATGTGACTTGGACATGCTGCATGGTTCCATAAAGAACCTTTCTGTTGCATAAAAGTTTCTTTGTTGTGCGAAAAGGTTCATTAGACTATAAACATTTAGAACATATGATTAAAAGGTTTTTGAAGAACCAAACAAAGTTCTACTATGGCACTGCTGTAAAGAACCCTTTGCAGAATATTTATTTTTAAGAGTTAATGTATACGTTTTTTTTTTTTGTTCATTCACGGCATTGTGTATTTTATGTAAATCTCCAGGTGCAAAGATATAGCTGAATGTCTTTCATCGCATTGCAGTCAGCTCACATTTTGGCAACAATCCATGCAGACATTCATTTCATTCATAGAGTTTAAGGGATAGTTCACCCAAAAATAAAACATTCTCTCATCATTTACGCACTCTCTTGTCATTTCAAACCTGTTTGACTTTCTTTTTTCTACAGAATGTTGGTAACCGAACAACAACCGTTATTGACTTGCGCTGGTTTTGTGTCTAAACAATAGAAGTGAATGGGTACCGCTGTTACCAACATTCTTTAAAATGTTATCTTTTGTGTTCTGCTGAAGAAAGTAAGTCATCTAGGTTTGAAATGACAAGAGGGTGAGTAAATGACGACAGAATATTTATTTTAGGGTGTACTATCACTTTAATCAGTGTGAACACCCTTAAAAAGCATAAAATGGATTACTTTCAGAGTGGTAAATATTGCGAAGACTAGCTGACTGTCTCACACGCAACACTGTCATATAGAATATATCAAATGACCCATAATATATGGAAGACGGTGGCGGGTCTGTAGGTGCGACGGCTTTTTTGAGCCGTACCTGAGGCGACAGAGTGCCCGAGAGTAATTATGAGGAGATGTCAAAACTGCTGCTGAAACAAGGGCAGGACTCGCTTTCTGTTCAGACTTAAAGACCGTCAACATACCGTCCCATCGGTTACACATACTGTATATCTTTTGCAATGTTATACTTCAGTGTAAACATTCACATTAGAATTCATGCTTTTGTTAATGTAATTTGACAATGGTCATTATCACGTGCTTCAAAGTTGACATTCGTAGCTTTTGCCTGTGCATCGCCATCTCTGTTTTAAACGTAAAATCGCTTAATTTAACGTGAGTTTAAAGCAGATTTCATTTTAACCAAAAAAGTTACAATTTGAAGCTTTAACTTACAATAATTTATGAAATGCACTCGATTACAAAGCCATGAAAAACATCAAAAAAACAAGCAGAAAGCACTTCGAGGGTACATAACCAACATGCTTCCCCTCAGTATGGAACCATCGCTGGCCCACAATTATCTATCATTTCACACTTTAAATAGTTTGCTGTGACTAATGAACCATAGCACTGCATTAGCGGCAAATTCCTGCACTGAAATGAGTCCAATTTTGGATATTTAATTACAGTTTTATGTTGTTTCATAACAACACCACCACTCAACGTGGCCCTCCAGTGGTTGCCAAAAGTTGTGCGAGTTTATTTCTCAAAATGAGTTAGAAGCTTTTTGAGTCGTGCTCAAAGAAACCCCCCCAGACAACGTTAATATTTCAAGTCAAATGAAGTCAATGTAGGCTTTGCTGTCGCTCAATCAGGCATGTGCGTATAGGTACCTCCACATCATCAATCAATACATGCTGAAAGCATCTTATTTAACAAACAACTCACATTTTAGTGTGCCATATAAACAAATGGATTGAAGGTCATGAATAAATCACAGAATTCTAAAAGGTATGAAAACATTTTGTCCTGACTGAATATCTTAATTACTTGTAGCTTTTTCAAAGATCACATTAAAACACACAAATGGAGCTTGTGCTTTACATAATACTGTATATGATAGCCTCTGCATTTAATAGGGTTGTCAAGTTATCTTCCAAGTCATCATTAAAGCTAGGGTAGGCAATGTTTTTCATATTTTTTATACTGGTTAAAAAATCTCTTCACATCCTTATAGAAATCAATAAGTAAAATGATCAAAATAATCGGTTTGAAAATGCAATGACAGGATGTCCTACCTGTCAACCTATGTATCAGCATAACTGCGCGTTTTGATTGCGCGCAAACAGCAAGCTTATAAAACTGCTTAGTTCTAACAAAAACTATAAATAAGTTGTTTACGTTTATTATTTTATTGTGTGCTTTGTACTGTAATCTTGTTTCCCCGGTGAATGAGACACGAAGGAGGTGTGCTTTGGAGAGCTCTGAATTGATGGCGGGATCATTCAAGCTTTCAAAACTAGCGTCTGCGAAACCCTAAAGTCATCCCTTCTGCATTGAGAGTTTGATTCATCACCTAATCCATCTTTGGTATTATCACCCACTGTTACAGTGCCAGCGTTTAAAACGTAGTTAAGAAGGAAGCCATTAGGTGAACATAAACCTTACACAAAATGTGGAAACCTCATATAAAACAAAAAAGCATGTGTAATATCTCGTTTGACCTCCTGAGGTTGACGAACAAGGTTAGAAAAAAAGAAAAATTAGTTCTCATGTTGTAAACGTTTTAAGCCAGTGGTTCTCAAACTGGGGGCCGTGGCCCCCTGGGGGACCCCAAGATGGATCCAGGGGGGACACAGATTTTGTGGCATTTTAGGAAATATAGAAATGTATCATCAATTTTATGAAATCAAACATAAAAAATAAGCCCACCAACCAAAATAATTGATGTTCCAGCATTGTATAACTGAATATGTTTTTGGTTTAATTAAAATTCTAAAATTATAAGTCTTTATTTGGGGTGGGGGGCACTAAACGATGCACCCACAAAGGGGGCCTTACAACAAAAAAGTTTGAGAACCACTGCTTTATGCCCTATTTGTACCATTCTCATGGAAAATGCCTTGTATATTGTGACACAGAGTAAATATGGGACTTGATAATAGGAAGCTATTCTCTATAGATCTGATTTGTAGGTGTTATTGAAACATGGGCAGAATGTGGTGTTTGTTTGATTCAAATCATTTCACATGTGAGCTTTTTGCTTGCCCTAGGAACTTTGATCTGCAAATATTGTTTTTGTGCCACGAATATAGCGTTTGTGATTGAGTTGCCTATTTTAGGTGACACCAGCTCTCTGAAAAATACTTTCATCACAACTCTATTCAGTAACACTTGTATTACATCAAAAGCTTTTTTTTGGTGGAGGAGATGTTGTTCTATAGAATCAAAAATCCCCCCGAGTCAGGTAACCTTTGAGGCATTACAGATGCCATTATGAAGTACTGCATACTGCAAGGAACTTCGTCAAACGCTCTTTTTCTCCCAGCAGGTTGCTCCTCTGAGATCATACACTACTCATCACGCTGCAAAACACCTGATGATATAGAGCGCTGCTGAATCAATGTCTCTGAGCCTATAAGAATATATCGTATGGTCAAACGAGACAACACCGGAGGGGTTTGCAGAAGCGCTGCGGTTTAATAAAACACCATTGCAATTCTCAGCCGCAAACTTTAATGCTCGTACTGCACAAAAAAGCAAGCAGGACATGGAGTGAAGTATCGGGGGACCTTTATTCTGTCAGCCTTAATTAAAAACGGATTCATCAGAAGTAGGTATAGAGAGACGGAGCGATTTTGCGGTCACTGTACCAATCTGTCTGATATGAAATTATATAACAAGCCTTTTGCTCAGCCAGCTGGGACTCGGAATGACAATTGGCACTCGCTGAATTCGGACAAGTAATGAAACTGTTAGACAGAATGAGAATGTTGTGTTTACAAAAAATTATGAACAAAGATTTCATTGTTTTGGTCTGCCTCGAATGAATAAAGCTTTAATTTAGAAACTACACCACTAAAATGGTTTCAACTTATGATTGTCTCAAATATGGAAAAAACAATCTAAACTAAACTTGAAAATGGGTTAAAACAACCCAGCATTTTTTTCCAGAGTACGTGCACAAAAACCTGAGAAAATAAGTGGTTTTAACTTTTAACACATTGTAATGTTGTTCCTAGGGTATTCTGACTGGTTGCTAGGGAATTACCAGGTGGTTTGGTTTTGCCTAGCTCATTCACATTTTCTCAACAAGCAGGGTGATTTGAGTTGTTCATTATCATTCATCATGTGTCAAAGTTTAATACAGGGGTTTGTTAAAATGTATTAATAACTGTAATAGTCATGCTTGCCTTAGAAAGCACCACCGACAAACACGTACTGATGGATTCCAAGCTCTCTTTTCTTCTTGTCAGTTTTATGAAGAACACAATGCAAATGTGTGTCCTATTTTCTTAAACCCCAATTAAATTTTGAAAGTCCCTGAAGGACCAACAAAAGAATTGCAGCGGATCAGCACCTGGTAGCTTTCATGGCCGCAAAAGGTCACGCGGAAGCTCCGTCACAATGAAAATGTTGGACTTAATTTGTTGCCGGGATGATGTCAGGAGAGAAATACAACACGGAGAAGCCCACAGGAGGAAGCTAATGGTGTTTGAACACATCTGCCGTTAATGCTTTGAGACATGTGCCATTTTGAAGTGAAACACCAATAAAACTCATATTTATGTTTTTTTCCTTACCAAAATACAGTTTTTCAGGCAAGCTCCTTGTGGAACACGTCAACGTTTGTGTTCTGTTAAAGGTCCAGTGTGTGATTTTTTGGAGGATCTATTGAAAGAAATGCAATGTTATGTACATAACTATGTCTTCAGAGGTGTGTAAACACCTTACATAATGAAGTTTTATGTTTTTATTACCTTAGAATGAGCTATGTCTATCCACACACACTGCAGGTCCCCTTACAACCTCACCGCTAGATGCCGCTAAATTTCATACACTGGACCTTTAAATCACAAAATCACAAACTTCCTGTGACTTAACACATCACCCACGTTTTTGAAAAATTAGCTTCAGGTAAGGTTCCTTTTAATTCATTGCTCATTCAGAGGTGCGTTCCACTAGTTTTATTTATTTTCACATCAAAGTCACACAAGACCTTTATCCTGAATTCCTGTTCTTTGATCCTGTCTGTTCAATGACAAGTTGGTAGGAGAGAAGAATAGAAAACCTCTGTAAGCTTCAAAGACAGTCCGACAACAGTGCGTTACACACCACAGTTGAAAATTCAGACAATTTGTATCTCATTGGTAATTTAGACATTTCATTGCATCATATTCTGTTCAGCCAAAAAATCATTAATTCATCAGTAACCTCAGTGGTCATCAATGACCTAAATGTCAAAGTATAAACTCAACTACACCCATGACAGACAAAAGAGATTAACATAATAGTTCCAGTAATATACAATATTAGTACAGTATCATCAAAGATATTAATATTAACAAGATGCGCCACTGCCGTTACAATGGGTGCTTCTCAATATGCCTCCTCGCTCCTCCGTCCTCCATCCTATGACCCAGAAACCGATCGAGCTCAGCCATCTTTAAGGACGTCTCAATTCTTTAATTGCACTGGGAGGAGGCGAGGATCGAGGAGAGAGGAGGCTTTCTGAGGAGTCATCATGAGCGAGGATACACATGTTTCCTTTGAGGAAGTGTTTTATCCACTAAACCTGACACGCGTATTATTCTCCTCCCCCTGCACATCGTCACATCTTTAGATCATATTCAAACATGCATAAATGTGATAATTACGCTTTTTTTGTAAATGTATACCTATTTCAGACAGTATAGTTAATATTTATATAGTTAATATATTAATATAGTCAATATTTATGTATAACATACTGTATATTTGACATAGCCTACTTTAAATACATTTCTGACCTCTTTTAAGCTTGTTTTTAACTTATTTTATTGTAGTGGGGATTATGAAATCTGCCTAAAGTATGTATTTAACTTTATATTTTATATTTTCAATGTGCAATGTGTACAGTCATCATTATTTGACGATGCTTTGAAGTGACGCTAAAGGGGGCCAGGATATGCCATTTCACTTCTTTTAATTCCTCCGTCCTCGCTTCTTTTCCTTGTTCCCTTCCCTCGCATCCTGAAGGGGTGGAGCTACGACGCGAGGAAAGGAAGCGAGGAAAGGAAACGAGGATGCACAAATAAGAATTGAGAAGCACCCAATGAATGGCGAGGAATGCAACACTCAATATGGCCACTCTAGCGAAGAAAGTCCCGCCTTCCAGTAAAACGAGCCAATCGTCAATCAGCTCTCGTGAGGCGCTTGCCAGCCTGTGCGCAGGCGCAGTAGATGAGGCGACCTTGAAAAAGGTGATTTTTAGCGCAATTTATATTTTAGTCTCATTAATTATTCACACATAAAACACGATGTACACTTGCGTAGCCAATTTCACATGCATAAAACCTAATTCACGTCCACAAATTATATACAGTATGTACATTCACAAAAAACAATTCACATGCGTAAAATAAAATTATATTCTCATAAAATATGTTTCACAAACGCTTAATACAATTCACAGACGTACAACTGTGCACAAATATTTTGAATGTTTAAAATGTACAAGTTTATCATTGAATGTGAATGTGCAAATCGTCACTCACGTGTGAATCGCCCTGGATTTGTGTGTGTGTATTTTGAGACTCTCTTGGCAGCGCTGTCCCTCCCACTTGAGTTGTCATCCTGTTTAGCCAATCAGATTCAACCTTACCATCCAACCAATCATAATCGTGGAGAGTACGACAACCCACGTGGGAGGGGTTGCGTGCTGCCAGGAGAGTCTCAAAACACACACACACACACACACACACACACACACACACACACACACACACACACACACACACACACACACACCCACCATCCAAGGCGATTCACACGTGAGTGACGATTTGCACATTCACATAACACGAAAACGTGTACATTTTAAACTTTCGAAATATTTGTGCAAGTGTATGTTTGCGAAACGTACTTTATGAGAAAATAGTTTTGTTTTACGCACGTGAATTGCTTTTTGTAAATGTATATTTATACTTTGTGCACGTAAATTAGGTTTTATCATGTGAAACTGTTTACGCATGTGTGATCTTGTTTTACGCGTGAATAATTAATGAGACTTAGCAAACCAAAGTTATGAACGGTTCATGTCATGTTTAATTATTGATCGGAAATATGTTGTTTAATTGTGATTTTTGCCAGCGATTTTAGAAATATTGCCTTCCCCCATTCAAGTAGATAGGACTGTGGACTTGCTATGATGTAAATAGCTGCCCAGAGGCGTTGCAAACATGGCTGCTGAGTGGCACGACTTCCGTAAACGGACTTTGGTATTATGCTTTAAATTCTATTGTATGCAATTCCAAACCTGCCAATATTAATAAATAAATACAAAAAAATTCATGTAAAAATGTAAAAAAAAGGAGTATTTATACTTTTATTTTGTATTGTTGTTGTTGTTTGTTCCCACGATAGACTAGAAGTGTTTTAGCCAATCACAGATTGTTTGGGAGAGGGAATGATGCTAGCAAAATAAACAAAATATTTAACACACACAAGGTCAACGTGTTGTCGAAACAGATATATCAAATGAAATATTTCAGAATACCAAAAAGCAGAAACTACACTCGATGATGCTGACAGTACAGTCACCTAAAAGCTCAATTTTAATCTATTTACAGTAATTCTATTGACAGACCTATTTTAATTCAAAAAGGAAATCTGCTGACTCTTCATGTTCATGTCGCATGCAATCTGCAGAACGTGTATTCTTTACATTAATAATTACAGTTATCTAACCGCAACATGTCTGACAGGATACAGATGAGGTTAGTGAGATTTGCCCAACAACACACGTGCATTATATATCTTTGTTTATTTTCCTTTTTCTGTTCATTGGTTGTTTTGTTTATGAATGTATATTTTTTCATGACACTGTTGGCCAAGTTCTAAGGCCAAATATCCCCTTAGCAATCCAAAAGTCTCATTTTTAATGGTATTTGTCCCACAGGCGGGACAGTGGAATGCTATATACAGTATCCACAAAAGAAAACAGGCTGTATTAGTCATATAATATACAGTACATGTAATGTATTGAATAAAACATTGTTAAAAC
Organism: Triplophysa rosa; assembly: GCF_024868665.1. Lineage (NCBI taxonomy): Eukaryota > Metazoa > Chordata > Actinopteri > Cypriniformes > Nemacheilidae > Triplophysa > Triplophysa rosa. The sequence goes on from NC_079890.1 coordinate 2,563,669, forward strand.
TATTTTTTTCACTGTGTTTAATTGATTATTGTTTGATAGTCTCTCTAGATGTAAATACAGATGTTTTTTTTCATTATGTTATGTAGTGCCAAATAATCCTGTTGTATTCACCCCTATTATTTGTACTTCCTCTTTTATTTTGTTTTCTTTTTGTTGTAATTACTGTATTCTATTTATTACAAAATTAACATACATGTTAATTAACATTCAAAGAGCAGAATCTCATTTACGTTGCTGTGTACGACTTCAGGGTGGGTATCCCTTTAAAGGTACAGTGCGGGATGTTTTGTATGATCTATTAACAGAAATGCAATATAACATACAAAACTGTCTTTAGATGTGTATAAAAACCTTACGTAATGAAAAGTTATGTTTTTATTACCTTAGAATAAACCAGTTGTATCTACATAGGGAGCGGGCCTATCTACACGGAATTTGTTATGTTGTGCAGCCATGTTTTGTACAGTAAGCTCTAACGGACAAACAGCTCTACAGAGCGCGTTTCGTATATGTTGGTCTTCGTGTGTGTTTCTAGACGCGCTTGCGTCATCGCTGAGTTGAAGACGCACAAAGTAGTAAGTTGTAGTACGGAGAGGAAAGTGAAAGTGACCTATTAGTCAGATATGGTGACCCATACCCGAAATGTGACCTCTGCTTTTAATCCATCCAGAGAGTAGTGAACACACGCACAGCAAGTGGTGAACACATGTACACCCGGAGCAGTGGGCAGCTATCACTGCAGCGCCCGGGGAGCAAGGTGCCTTGCTCAAGGCCCTGAGGATCGAACCGGCAACCTTCTGATCACGAGTCCGACTCTCTAACCATTAGGCCACCACGACTTTTTCAATGTTTACCAAACAACTGTTTTTATGAAAAACATTATTATTCGGAGGTTATATGGCCATTTGTATAAAATGGCCATATAACCTCCGAATAATAATGTTTTTCCGTCCCTGCGGTACGTACTCCGGTTGTTCCTGACTTTACAAAGGGGGAGACAAACGTCTACTAACTTACACCTAACTGCCTATGTCGCTGTCAGATCAAACGCTTTGAACAGCGTTGCTATTTACGATTAGCTAACTTTAGTTACTTCACTACTCTCAGCGTGTACTAGATAGCACGCAAGAAATATATCTAATTATAGAATTGTAACATAGAATACATGTTAAATGATTAATTACGTTAATATATTGCCTTACCTTTGCAAAGAAACATCGTTGCTTGTATCACTGCTATCCGCTGTCTCAGTAGACGACATCTTTTTTTACTGTTGCGGCCACCGTAGTAATTCGAAAGGGAGGGGTGGGCAAATGACTCAGAGATTCGTTGCAAAACTATAATACAACGCTAGTGGCCGCTGATTTTCAAGAACTGCGCCTTTAAATTGAACTTTGAGGCCTCGAGCTCTCCTCTTTATTTACAAACCCAAAAACCAGCCCGGGTGAGCCCGCTATGGGATGAGCGTTGGAGTCGGCTAATCACGTTTGTCCATCGACGCTGTAATTCAAGTAAACATTAAACATAGAGGCTAATACGCGCATTGGGGATTTACACAGTGGCTTTATATAAACGACGCGTTCCCATTGTTACGTCACAGCGAGGCTGAGCGCTCGCGCATTGCTCTTTCTGCAACGGATTCACTGAAAGCTGGCTCACTGCGCTCAACTTAACCGTGAAAAATGGGACAGAAAGCTGGTCGCTTCGTGAAGGCGGAAGATACGGACGGTCGTGAATGTGTGCACAAACCGGATACACCGACTGGATCGACCGCTAACACGCCAGATCTTCGTGGTTCTTCAGTGGCTGCTACTGACGCGAACGCGGTATCAACTGACAGACGTGCTGGTAAACAACATCCCCACATTATGATGGCAATATGTACACAGCTTTTGAAAGTTTAGAGTCAGATATTGGCGTTATGTAATGACAAATTGAGAAATAAATCAAAACGATGCTATATTTCCGCATCTTCGGTTTAGTCAATCTTTGATTAAATATCATTTAATCACGTAGCTTCATGGAAGTTTACCCTGAGGTGTTATTTAAATAATATGCAGGAGTTGCTGGATTATATTACATATAACGTTAATGGCATAAGGAATGTTTTGGAGCTGTAAACTGATATTTCCTACTGACACAATACAACAAATTACTGTACTGTATATGAATAACTGGCTAAATTCAATATTTGAACTTTTTTTTTGGTCTGCTAAGATTAAGGTTTTAGTCATGATTATGTTTCGTGAAGCTTGCAGGATGACAGGAAGATATGTGTTCTGATAAATTAACAAATGCAGTTTTGTTGAGAATCTTAAGTGAAATGTGAATATAAATTGTAGTTGCACTGTCCCTTTTCATTATTTTTAATATTCTTTGTTTCTCCAGCTCCAGTCAGTGACAGGGTTGAAGTCCAGCAGTCTTCAGTCAGTCTGATGAAGATGGAAAATAAGCCGTTTGTGAGAGTTGAAGGTGAGTTTACTTCTTTGATCCCAACATAACACAAACATGCTTTTAATTCAATATCAGCAAAACTATGAGACTATTTTAATATCTTCTGGACAAAAGGAAGAAGGACAGTTTTTGATAGAGTGAAGCTTGTGGCTCCAGCCTACACGATTTGTCCTGTCTTTAGCATTTAGCAATAGCTTTAAACAAGATTCGGGTTACATTTATTGATATGTTTAATGACAAAAAGTCTTAACCCGCCATGTATTTTCACTTGAGTTAAACTATATGAATAATTGTCTTGCAGTTATTTTAAGAACATATGTAATTAAATAGACCTATAATGTTAAAAAATGAGGTTTTGCATGTTCATGTCAACTACATTTATCTTTTATTAGAAATCCACACCTGCCAGTATGAAATTGGTGAACTGCTGGGTGCAGGAGGTTATGGATCCGTCTTTGAGGGGACGCGTGTGGGGGATGGCTTGAAGGTTTGCTTTTTTTACTTTTCTCATTCTATCCTGTAAGCTTTCTTAGTACATCTTATGTCCACTATTTAGAGCACTTGACATCTTAAAAATGACAGACTGACCAAACATGCTCTATATTGCTTTCAATTGATTACACATGTGCTTTGTATAACGCATAATGCTTTGAATGAAATTACCTCTGCATGACTCAACTGTAAATCATTCTATACAAATCTCTGGTTTTTGTTTTGTTCATCAGGTGGCAGTGAAATATGTCCCAAAGAAAGCGGGTGTGAGATATATAAACCTTGTAAGTAGGCTGTGCTGATTGTTTTTTTCTAAAATCGTTTTAATGTCTGTTGACATCAGATTGTCCAAGAATGAGACATGTTGGGAAAATCACCTCTTTTAAATCATGATAAAAATGGTCTTCCTTTTAGCCGGAGTTTTCTGAACCCATTCCATTGGAAGTCGCTCTGCAGGTCCTTGCCACCGGCGGAAGCAATGTTCCAGAGATCGTCAAGCTTCTGGACTGGCAGGACCGACCCGGCTATTACATCATGGTCCTGGAACGCCCTGCTCCCTGCACGAATTTGAGAGAATTTTGTAGAAGCAAAGGAGAAAAACTCAGCGAGGAGTTAGCACGAGTTATCATGCGGCAGGCAACCAGAGCTGCTTACATATGCTGCAGACAGGGTGTCTTCCATAGTGACATCAAACAGAATAACCTCCTGATTAACCCAGAAACACTACAGGTGAAACTGATCGACTTTGGGTGCGGCTTTTTACTAAAAGAAACGCCCTACACAACATATGAAGGTATGTTTTATCACATAAAGCTATAAGTGCCGGCTTTAGAGAAATTTGTTTCCTTTAATGTGAAATCTGTTTCCTTCAGGCACACGGAACTACTGCTGCCCCGACAACACTAAAACAGGACAGTACTATGGAAAGCTGGCGATGGTGTACTCACTGGGTGTGCTGTTGTTCACGATGGTTTGCGGACGATATCCCCACTTTAAGGACAAGTGCGAGATCAGAGACACAATCTGGTATAAAGACGAGTTGTCTATAGGTGAGATTCTGATTGTAATCAACGTCAATCCAAGTTTAAAGTGACATTCACATAATTTGATAGTTTCTAAAAAAGAAAAAGTACAATCTTCTATCTTTCTGCACAGAATGCTGCAGGTTGATTCAGGCCTGCCTGCAGGAGAATCCAGAAGAACGAATTCATCTGGAAGAGATGCTTGGGCACAAGTGGTTTCAGGTACTGAGCCTTAGATCAGCTAAAACTGAACTTTAACAACTTTGTATTAGTTTGTCGTGATTACGTGATCTTTAGCTTTGTTAGTATCTGCTTCAGCTGTTGTTATCGTCACTGCACCAATGACAATATGTGGTGCTGATGTTTATACTCCTGGCACCCAGGAATAAAAGAGCCTTTAGGATTAGTCACCAGATAGTTTGTGGATGCATGAGCCACATCGTCAAATTATTTAAAAAAAACATATCTGTATAGGTCACAGTTATTAAGAAATCTAAATGCTACATGCAAAAGTGTTTGCTTTATGTCACTGCAATTTCTTCCTCTGTTTTTTTAATGTTGTGAAATGTGTGAAAGTTGGCAAGTCAAACCTGTTGTCGTTGTCATATATTCAGAAATACACCAGATTTATGTCCATTTCAGGGTGTAATTCAGGGAACTGAGTGTGATGGGGAAGATGAACAGACTCCAGTCAACAGCAAGTTTGACTGGGACGATGAGAAGACTCCAGTTAACAGCGAGTCTGACTGGGACCATGAGAAGATTCCAGTCAACAGTGAGTCTGATGGGACGATGAGAAGTCTCCAGTCAACAGCGAGTCTGATTGGGATGATGAGAAGTCTCCAGTCAACAGCGAGTCTGACTTGGACGATGAAAAGTCTCCAGTCAACAGCGAGTCTGACTTGGACGATGAAAAGTCTCCAGTCAACAGCGAGTCTGACTGGGACGATGAAAAGTCTCCAGTCAACAGCGAGTCTGACTGGGACGATGAAAATTCTCCAGTCAACACCGAGTCTGATTTGGACGGTGAGAAGTCTCCAGTCAACGGCGAGTCTGACTGGGACGATGAGAAGTCTCCAGTCAACAGCGAGTCTGATTGGGACGATGAGAAGTCTCCAGCCAACAGCGAGTCTGACTGGGACGATGAGAAGTCTCCAGCCAACAGCGAGTCTGACTGGGACGATGAGAAGTCTCCAGTCAACAGCGAGTCTGACTGGGACGATGAGAAGTCTCCAGTCAACAGCGAGTCTGACTGGGACGATGAGAAGTCTCCAGTCAACAGCGAGTCTGACTGGGACGATGAGAAGTCTCCAGTCAACAGCGAGTCTGACTGGGACGATGAGAAGTCTCCAGTCAACAGCGAGTCTGACTGGGACGATGAGAAGTCTCCAGTCAACAGCGAGTCTGACTGGGACGATGAGAAGTCTCCAGTCAACAGCGAGTCTGACTGGGACGATGAGAAGTCTCCAGTCAACAGCGAGTCTGACTGGGACGATGAGAAGTCTCCAGTCAACAGCGAGTCTGACTGGGACGATGAGAAGTCTCCAGTCAACAGCGAGTCTGACTGGGACGATGAGAAGTCTCCAGTCAACAGCGAGTCTGACTGGGACGATGAGAAGTCTCCAGTCAACAGCGAGTCTGACTGGGACGATGAGAAGTCTCCAGTCAACAGCGAGTCTGACTGGGACGATGAGAAGTCTCCAGTCAACAGGGAGTCTGACTGGGACAATGAGAAGTCTCCAGTCAACAGGGAGTCTGACTGAGAGGATGAAAAGTCTCCAGTCAACAGGGAGTCTGACTGAGAGGATGAAAAGTCTCCAGTCAACAGGGAGTCTGACTGGGAGGATGGAAAGTCTCCAGCCAACAGCGAGTCTGACTGGGATGACGAAAAGACTCCACGCATTGATGGGAATCTGGAGAATAATAAGGAGTCGGATGTGAGAATTGAGGGTGAGTGTACACAAAAATGTGAAAACATCATTAATTCAGAAGGAGTTTAATCATTACTGTTCATGAAAAAGTATAGTGATAGAGAGCAAGGACATCAAACATTTTAGTTTTAAGAATACAATAAGAATATTAGGTTAAGAATATAGTTTTTGCTGAGTAAAATGCCTTCTTGTCATTAGACAAAATGTACAAATGAAGAGTTTGGTTTCAAATTGAGATAATTTGTCAAAAATCAAGTTTTTATTATGTTATCATGTTTTTATTGTGTAGTTAGCTGTTTTTTTTTAGTTATTATGGCTTAAATAAAAACAAACAGCAATTTGATTTATATTAACTGGAATGCACTAAAAAAAGACATTATTTTTGTTTTGTTTTTTAAATGGAGTTTTGGAACCAAACTCTTCAAATATATGAATCATAGTCTTCCAGTTATTTTTTTATTTTATTAGTTTTGGAAGAAGTTTTGCATGTTCATTTCATCTACGTTTATCTTTAAATAGAAATCTACTCATGCCAGTATGAAATTGGCAAGCAGCTGGGTGAAGGAGGTTTTGGATCCATCTATGAAGGGATGTGAGAGGGTTTGCTTGAAGGTTTGGTATTTTTACTTTTCTCATTTTATCTACTGTATTGATCTTCTGGAGTGGCAGGACTGGCCAGACCAATACATCACGGTCCTGGAACGTCCTTCTCCCTGCAAGAATTCGGGAGAATTTGTTAACAGCAAAGAGGGAGAAATCAGTGAGGATTTCCCCTCAAGTTATCATGTGGCAGGCAAACAAAGCTGCCTACATGTGCTGCAGACGGGGTGTTTTCCATAGAAACATCAAACTGGAAAACTCCTGATTAAGCCAGAAACACTACAGCTTAAACTAATTGACTTTGGGGTCGGCGATCTACACAACATATATGGGTATGTTTTATCACCTAATGCTTCAGACATGTCCTTTATGAACAGCACTTACATAACACTAAGATAAGATGCAATTTTAGTGGCTAAAAATACTTTGAAAGAGCAAAGTTATGAATGAGAAATCTTTTTTCAGGCACATTAAAGTGCTTCTGCCCAGAGTACTTCGAAACAGGTGAGTAGTACGGACAACCGGCGACGGTGTTCTCGTTGGGTGTATGGTTGTTCACAATGGCGTGCAGACAAGGACAAGTACACGATCAGAGACGAATCTGAGTTTAACCCTTTAACGGGCACACTAAGAAATTCATTTGCAAAAATAATTCCGGTGTTTCTGGCACCACGTTGAGCAACTTTTTCAGGTTTTTATGTCAGTTGACCCATTCACTAAGCGGATACACAAGCTGGTTGACTTGCCCAGTCAGGGTAATTCTTGGAATGAACTCATTTGTGTTTTTTTATATGTAAAAACATAACAGAGACTAGATGTCTGTTAACAACATCCATGAATTTATTAAAAACATTTTCAACAATTTTTAAACATTTTTATAAACGTTTTATTATAACGTCCTATAAATACATTGTAAAAAGTGCAACAGTCTAAGTAATATAATAGGAATTCAATAAAATTTAAAGTAAATAAATACAACAAAAAAACAATGATAGTAAAAACAATAAACATAATAAATAATTCTTAAGTTATATTACCTAAACGGTAAATCTAGTGACAATCTAAAATAAAATAGGTACAAATATGTCCGTCCATTCTCAATTACAGACTCATAAACATATTCTTTTTATCGGAGTATTGAACAGAAAGCTCAATGTTTATAGCAAACTACACATCTAGACAGCTGGAGCTATATCTACTTGATGTTATTCCAAAAAAAGCTTGGATACAATGGTTATTATGAACAGTTAGCTAAGGTAGCGTCCAATTCATTTTACCCATGGGCAACTCAACCGAGCGGTCACAAACATTTTCTGAGGTTACATAGATATTTATTTTATCACATTGTTTCAGCTATTCAACAAAATATATTGTTAGAAGGTCTAGAACATGAAATAAGATAAAACAATATTTCCTCAACTTTTAGCGTCACTTGCAGCCAGTGTTTGAAGAGACACCAAAATACTTACTTTTTTCAGCTTCTCAGCATCAAATATATCCTTGCCGCACTGCCACCCAGTGGATAGAATTGGCATTATATACTTTATTTAATGAGGGTTTTTATTGACAAACAGCTAAAAATTGAGTTTGGCGAGTTTTAATTACAGCAATTTGATCCCGAAAAAAGGTAAACCGCATGGTTACAATGCACGTTAAAGGGTTAATATGACATTGATATAAGTTGACAGTTTTAGGTTAGAAAATCTTCAGGTTTTATTTATGCCTTTAGAAATATCCAGAAGATCGAATTCATCTGGATAAGATACTTAAGCACTGGTGGTTTCAGGTACCGAGACTGAGATCAGCTGAAATTTATTTTTAAAGGCTGGTGCTAAAGGTCAGGGGCATAATTTCCACTGGGGACAGGGGGCACATGTCCCCCTCACTTTTCAAAATCCTGTTGGTGTCCCCCTCACTTTCAACATTTTTTGTATTGATTTTTTAACCACACGCCGTCATCGCCACGGAGAAGTAGACCGAGCAGGACACAGAGAGTCTGCCTGCCTGTGTCGATGCGTGCGTCACGTGCACACACTAAAAAAGATTACAGAAAGATTGTTTTCAATCACATGGTTTTGATTTGAATTTAATTGAAATTTGTTTTTACGTGGTCGTTGTTTCGGTAGGCTATGTTAAGCGGTTTCCTTATAATGGACTTCTATGGGGAAGAAACGCAATGTGTGATTTATTACTTTTTTCGTTTGATAAGGACTAGTTCTTTTAACAGCAGTTAGTGTTTATGACAAGGCTTGAAACCTCGTTAAGCATTTTAGAAAGTCGTCCGGCTCGTCCCCTTCCGACTGCAGATTCAGGTTTACAATCCAAGTTTTCCTCCGTTTCTCAGTCAATACTCGCATTTTCCCTTCATGAACATCAACTTTTGCTACACAATAAAAACACCTTTTGGTTTCATGGTTTAATCATTTTAAACAATCAAAAACAACGCAAAACATAGGTATTTTTAATTTGTGATAGGATTCAAATCAAAAACATTTTCCGCCATTTTGTGTCCCCCCCACTTCTCAAACCAAAGTTACACCCTTGCTGAATGTTAATACTCCCGGCCTCCAACAAAAAGTTTTAGGACACATAGAAAACATAGTAGTGTTGTCAAATATATCGATATTTCGATACGTTTCAATACTGACAAATCTGAAAGGGTTCCAATACGCATGTCCCACAGCATCGATACCATATCTATGATCGATACCAACTGCGCATTCTCGATCTCTCTCTTTTCTCCGACACTGACCACGTTTACATGGACGTCAGTAATCAAATTATTTAACTTATTCTGAGTAAGCTAATATTACGATTAAGGTGTTTACATGAGTTGCTTTAAGAATATACCTTTCATGTCCCCGTTTTACATGTTACACTACACAGTAGTGTTGTCACGATACTGGAATTTCTAACTTCGATTCAATACCCAAAATATCGATATTCGATAACATTTTCGATACCACGGGGAAAAAACTGCCATAACAATAAGGCCCTAAATTTTTTACTTTTATTTAAAATATTTACATTATTTAATAATTGTTAATCTAATGTAAATTTTACTAATACATTTACTATTTAAAATCAAAGTTGAATTTGTCAGTATTAATGGACCAGAACTTAGGCTACATAAATAACTGAGAGATTAATAAAGAGATTAAAGAGTTAAATAAATACTTGAACAAATGTATTGCTCATTAATGTTAAAAGTCTACATTTATATGATTAAAAAAATTATTTGGCTTTTATTCACATATAATCATTGATCAGCATACATATAGACAGAAACGCAAACTTTAAAAGCAAGAACTGTTGCCGAGACTCACACTAGCCATCTTTCTAACATTAACAACGTTTAACCAGGGCGAATGAAACGTAACGTAAACGAGCGTTCACCAAGCGCCAGATGTGTTACTGAGACTCTGCACTGGCCATCTTTTGTAACATTAACACTTTTTAACTGCCGCAAACGAGTCAAGTCTGCGAGAGGAGGCGGGGCTCTGTGGTCACTGCGTTCACGTGCAGTGTGTCAAATCGCTGTCGGAAAAAAGAGAGAGAGAGCAGGAACGCGCAGCTGGTATCGATGCTGTGGGACATGCGTATTGGAACCGTTTCAGATTTTTCAGTATCGATACGTATCGAAATATCGATATTTTTGACAACACTACTACATAGTTCGATTAATGGCGTACGTCATTACGTCCCTAAGCGACGCCGTTCGAAGTTCCCTCCATAATTTCATGTATCAACAAACAGTTCGTCTTCGACATGGTACCACATACAGTACAGTTTTTGGTGTTTCATTTATTTTCTTGAACTGTTGGCATCTTTCTTGTTTCCCGTTAGGACCAAAAATGTGCTTTCTTGCTTGATGCCATGTTGTTTGCCATAAAATGAAACGGCTGTCCACTGCCGTGCGTGTGTGTAACCTGTCGCAAAGTCTCGCCAAAGTTCCTACGCACCGGTAATAGTGCGATTAAGCTGTGTACATGTCTATACCGCACTTCCATAATGCGACTAAAATAGGAGTACTCCACCCGTCTTAATGATCAATGATTTCATCCACTCGTCTCATTCGCTCCGGTTAAGTTGATGTTTGAAATGATGCCGGTGCGGGTAAAGTCTCCGCAACAGTTCTCGCGTGTGATACACGTTTGCACTTCCGTGTTTACCATAACGCTCTATGTGTGTGCGCTGATGAATGATTTCATCCACTCGTCTCATTCGCTCCGGTTAAACGTTGTTAATTTAGAAAGATGGCCAGTGTGAGTCTCTGCAACAGTTCTTGCGTTTAAAGTTTGCGTTTCTGTCTATATGTGCGCTAATCAATGATTATATGTGAATAAAAGCCAATAAAAAATTGTTAGTCATATAAATGTATTAACTAACATGAACATACCAAGAATGAGGAACACATTTGTTCAAGTATTTATTCATCTTTTTTAATGTTAGCTAAAAAATACAACAATTTATAAGTTCTGGTCCATTAATATTGCCAAATACAACTTTGTTTTTAAGTAGTAAATGTATTAGTAAAATTAACATCAGATTAACAATTAATAAATAATGTAAAAATATAACTAGTCTTGTTCAAATTAACTTAAAAAAGGCCGTTTTTTCCCCTTGGTATCGAAAAGGGTATCGAATATTGATATTTTTTAGGTATTGAATCGAAGTTAGAAATTCCAGCAGCACTTATTTAATTCTGTACCTGACCCTACCCGCTTGACAAAAATGCTGCATCCCGAACTGCACTCGCATTACATCTACTGTACATGATGTAGACAAAACCCTTTTTTTTGCATGCAACAAGCAACAAAATGTTAGGATTTCCTGGTTAATGCATTTTTAAACATGTAGTAACTCCATATCGAAGAGAACCAAAGTGAATCCACTAGAATATTGAAAGCTGTTAGTAGCTATTCTATATTTAATAGGTGATTTATGAAATGTGTTTTGATTTATGCAACAAAAAAGCCCATTATTGTTCATGTGATATTAACAATAGTTTCCCTTATCATTCTTCTGTAAAATTATACCAAAGGCTAAGCTGCCATCAAAGCTAAATAAAGCTTAATGCAGAAAAGGTGCCAGGAGCATGCTGACGTTTATTTCAATTGTAATAAGAGTATCAAGTCCTCACTATAGCAGTCCATCAGTTGCATGCGATTGGCTACAATGCTTAAGTCGAAAAGTCTATGCTACTGGATCCGCGTTCCACCCACGCATATTATTTCCCAACCGCACCCGAATCAGAACCGCAAATGAAAGATGAATAATTTTTCCACCTGTTACATCAAATATTAGCGCTTCACCCGACAGGTACACGCGGACGGGCAGGACTCTGCACTCAAATCAATATCAAAAAGTGTCCCAATCAACCTGAATTCACCCTACATGTGTAATGGTGGCACACTGGCTCCTCTCAACGTTGAATCGAATTGGTTTTCGCTGTCTCAGAATCTTCGAGATTCTACGTTGCTTAAGATGTTTGGCTAAATAGTCTTGAAATATTAATTGTGTCAACTCACTAATGTATTATTTCGCTACAGAAGACATTAACACCCTGGAATCATGTGGATAACTTTTATGACGATATGCGCTTTTTAGGGGTTCAAACAAGGGCACAATTCAATGCCATTACAAAGCTATTTGGAGGAGACAGAATATTTTTTTTAATAAAAATCAGTGGCTTATGTGAATGTAAACAGATGCGTTCCAGTATATTGGATCAGTGCATTAAAGTGACAGTAGCCCAAAAATCTGCTGCTGCCTTTGTCATTAATGTTAATAAAACATCATAAGACAAAAAAGAAACTTACTCATTGCTTTACACTCATTATTTAACAAAGATAGATTTTATCAACAAAAATATTTTTTTTGAGTTTTACTGTATGTTTCAAATCTGCAAACACCAAATGGGTATGAAATATCTTCATATGAGCTTGGTCAAACATCATTTGTTTAGCTGCCACTGCATTAGGTTTCGTGTGGTACTTGAAAAACTTGCACAGACTAAACTTTTTCGCCAGCAAGTTATGCAAGTAGTATTATCTAAGTCTAAAAAATTGCTCGGTCGCTTGACATTTGCAACAAAATCAGACCAGACAGTTTTAATAATATAAAATTATAAGTCACAATTATAAACTTTCCATTTTAAGAATAAATTTACAGATAGCCAGTTAAAGGAAAAGTTCATCTCAAAATCAAAATTGTGTTATTTTTTACTCACCCACATGACGTTCAACATGTTTTAAGACCTCCCGGCGTCTTCGGAACACAAATAAAGATACAGTGAGGGAAATAATTATTTGATCCCCTGATTTCGTAAATTTGCCTGCTTGAAATGAAGAAATGAAGGGTCTATAATTTTTATGGTAGGTTTATTTTAACCGAATATCAACGAAAAGATCAGGGGAAAAAATGTATATAAGGTTGTAAATTTGCATTTCAGTAAAGATGATCATGAGAAAGGTTACAGATCAGCCCAGAACTACACGGAAGAAGCTTGTTAATCATTTCAAATGCATAAATGTAAATGTAAAGACAGTTGGGACCACAGTTAGCAAGCAAACCATTGGTAACAGGCTATGCCTAAATAGATTAAAATCCTGAAGCACCTGCAAGGTCCTCCTGCCCAAGAAGACCCGCCTGGCTCGTCTGAAGTTTGACAATGAACATCAAAATGATTCAGAAAAGGCTTTGGAGAAAATGCTGTGAGACCAAAATTGACTCCTGTGTTTGGAGGGAGAGAAATGTTGACTATGACCCCAACATATTCACCAGAGGAGAATATATCGATTAAAGTCGTTATTTTGGTTTGTTTTGCTCACATAAAGTATTGTCGTCGCTTCAAAAAAATTCAATTGAGCCACTATGAGCGGATGGACCAATTTAACGATGTCTTCAGTACTTTTCTGGACCTTGACAACAACTATAACCATGATGTCTATGAGGAGGCCTGGAAATCTCTCGGATGTCACCTAAAATATCTATTTGTGTTCCGAAGACGCCCGGAGGTCTTAAAACATGTTGAACGTCACGTGGGCGAGTAAAAAATAACACCATTTTGATTTTGAGACATACTTTTCCTTTAACACAGTTATGTTGTGAGAACGTATCTGGACCGGACCATATTCGTTCCAGCAACGTAACTTTGTGATTCTTATATTTGTCGTGACGACGTAACATTGGACGTTGTTGAAACGTGGTGATTACCTTCTAAGACGTACATGGACCAGACCATATTCGTCGCAACGATGTACCAAATAATGTTTTTGGGACGTGAAGAGTACTTCCCAACGACCAAACGGGCACGTTGTTAACATCGTTTATCTAATTTTATTTAAACATTGTCCCTCACAATTAGGGGTCGACCGATTATCGCCCAGGCCGATTATCAACGTTGATATTAAGCATTTTTATGATCATCGGTCATTTTCAAAGCCGATTTGCCGATAAATTAATTTATTTGTGAAACGCGCTATTTGGCTCTAATGCAGCCTCCTCTGTTGTAACATACCACTCTCTGGTCTAGAGCAATGCCCGCCCACCGCCCATCTGATTTGCTGAAAGTCACGAGTCCGGCCAATCAAGCGGAAGGCTGAAGACACTGAAAGGATTGCACTCTCGCACTGAAAGCATTTGCTAGCTCGAGCTGCTTCAGTGATCGCGCATCACTTGACGGAATAGGCATTTGCACATTATTTTAAGTCATGCCAATTCACAAATACAAACCATTTTAAAGCATCAAGTACCCGTGTGCTCTCAAAAGATGATCTTCAGTCAGTGCACTCAGGCAATGCACCCGCACAGATGTAACGGTGTGAACATTTCAGATCATGATTATAGTGAACAACATTATCACGGTTATCAATATTATCACGGTTTTATTAACATGCTCTGGAGATGTCAAAAAAGGACTGATGTAAACCAAATTGACCAGTTTACCTGTAAATGTACTTTTGTTTGATTTACATCAAATAAATAACATTAATATTAGTCATGGCACGTTGGGGGCACGAGGTAACAGTTTCCTAGTTCAGATTAAACAACATTAAGGGAGTAAATCAGATTTTCATATAAACACAACACAATTCAGCAAATCATCTTTGTGTGTTCTGTGTTGTGAGAAATAGGTTTACTATAGGACCCAGGAGAAAGCGGCATGACATCTGCGCTCATAGCAGAATAAACAAGCTGAACAGAGTTTCAAACTCATCATATCACATCTTTTAATGAAAAATTAAGAAATGTTGGGTCTGTATAAAGAGTTATGAAGTAAACGTGTGTCAGTATGTCTAAATTTCCACAAATGTGCACATTTTTGGATTAAAGTCCTAATTAGTGAAGCACTGTCATCACAAACTCACAGGAGCAGACGTGAATAAATAGGAATGTCTCGCGTTATTTTGTTCCGATTGTCAATACTACTGATTTACTCTCCTGACATAAATGAACAAAAGCCAGGTTTCATGTTGCGTCCGCTATACTCTTGATAACTTTGTTTGATGATGGACAGGGTGTTTCAAGCCATAACACTGGTACGGTTTAACAGTAATTAAAATATGACGCGGTAATACTAGCCGTTGGATGTTATTATCATGGTAAACCATTAAACTGGTAATCGTTACATCCCTACACGGGACACAGCCGCCACTCAAACTGCTCGCAACAAGTGTCAGATTGAGTTATTTTCGCAACTTATTACGCATAAATGTTCAGACACACACGTTATAATGCCCGTCTTGGCGAGTATACACGTAAGCACAGTCGGTTGTCTTCAGTGAGTTAATGTGAACAGCATCTGTAATAAGTGTTATTCCTTTATGTCTTAACGCGCCGCCACATCTTTTTTTTATTACTACAGAGAAAGTCTTAAAGGGGTGATGCAACGGTGTGTCATGCATTCTGACTTCTTTACAATGTTAAACGTGCTGTCTTCTCATGCTGAACATGGTCAACTTGTCAAAAAACGAGTTGGGCGTATTACGTAGTATTTCTGTGCTCGATACACTCCCCCAGCGATCGTACAGGTTTCGGAAAGTTTTTTTCGAACATATAATACTGTTTCGTAACAATTTTTCTTAGTCTCTTATTGGACAATTCTCCCGGAAAAGCACACGGCACGCCCACGTGGCAGCAAAGAGAGCAGGAGAAGGAGCATGCGCAGACGTCACTTTCACTTGTGTGCAGGAGAGAGAGAGAGAGAGAGAGAGAGCATACGTTTGCGAAGTTCAGGTGTTTGTTTGTTCACTGCATTTGGGTGATGAATGTTATATAAACGGTGGATATAACGCTGGATTTGGAGATGGTTTGAAACTGATTTATGGAGCCGTCCCAGCGCTAAAAGATGCCGGACATGAACCGCATGAGGTGAGTGAAACTGATGTCTGTGTTTTGTTGGCAATGGGTGCGCACGTGCTTTAGTTCAACCTACCCCTCCCCCCGCACGCACCGTATGCTTTCGGAAATAATCATACAGCTGTATCTATCTTTTATAAATGAGATCATACTAAATACTCTTTGAAGATACGAAGTATGCAACACTACTCTATAGTTACTCAAGATTAATATGAGATTGGCAGAAACCGCGTGTGTTAGGGCCGCTTTAAATACTCCAGTAATTTTGGTCATACAAATAAGACTAATACATGATTCTACTTTTATTTGTGTGTACTCATTATCTACAAAATGTTTTGCTTTTGTAAAAGAATGAAAATGCTTTCAGCCGTCTCTCTCCACGTGCATCTTTCTGAAAGGCATCATTAAAACTCTGCGAATACTCATCATAGAAACGTAAAGCATATGTCTAAAGAAAGCTTGAA
The DNA here is from genome assembly GCF_024868665.1 of Triplophysa rosa. NCBI lineage: Eukaryota > Metazoa > Chordata > Actinopteri > Cypriniformes > Nemacheilidae > Triplophysa > Triplophysa rosa. The sequence continues at coordinate 2,579,995 of NC_079890.1, forward strand.
GTGTCTACTTTTAAATGATTCAATTAATATTAATATTCTCTGATTTTGTACTATGTATGAAAGTAAAGACAGGTACAGTTTCTCCCGCATCAGATCATTATGTGATCACATCCCTGGGAAAAGTGCTCTATTTCACATGATCTGCGCAAGCCCCAAACAATGGCACAACAAAACGGCAAGATTCGTCAAATGTGTTGATTTTACTGTGCGTTTGGCCGATGTCACGCTGCACATGTGCGTCGGATTTTCAGACAGTCCTAAACAAAGAGGAAAGGTTTACATTCCGTTTAAAAAATCACCACTCCGAGAATAATCGCTTTCATTGTAAAGAGCGACTGCATCAAGTGATGCGCATTCTTTCTGACGAGTATTGTTTTACCATGGTGTTACTATAGTAAACATGTAGTAATCATAGTTTTTGGGCAAAGTTTTTGTCAGAGCTCTTGTTATTCTTAATTTTGAACATATTTTTACACCAGACATACTTGTATATCAGTTCAAAATATCGGTTATCGATGGACCCCTACTCACAATATGGAGGATTACATTAATTTGTGATTTATATATAAAACACAGTATATCGATTGATAAAATAGGAAATCACTAAAATATATGTTTACTCTCAGGTCATTAAGGTGTAATTAAAGACAGAACATAAATAAACTGTCAGACAGTGGCGTTTAACGTTTAAATGTTAAACGCTCTTTGCAGAACAGAGAACGTGCATGCTGGAGAAGAGCACGCACATATCATACGCGCACACTACATAAAATATATATATATACTGTATATCAATTGTTGTTTCATTTCAGCTGTGAAAAGTTGGATTTATATACGATTCCTCTTGACATTAGAACAGATTTTACTCTGATTTACTTGATTTTAGTGCTACTTTTAGTCCTTTAGTCAATGTCTTTAGTCCTTATCATATCAAACAACTATCCTGGCCTGAAATGAAATCTGAGCAGAAGCTGTGCTAAATATTCTCCATCTGCTTTTCTGTCTTCACCTCGGAATTCCCATCCTGAGGTAACTAGAGATTACGCCAACTCCAGTTCAGATCCAGCTTCGCATGAAGACTTCAGATGGTTTATGAAGAGATACCAATCCCTGTGAGGACCTCTGAGTCAATGAGTTCTGAATCATCATACAAAAAATTACAGTTTTTAGTAATCTTTATGATCACGTTATAGTTGCTTTAAAATGCACACTTACTTGATAATTGTAAATACTATAACTCAAATGCACTTTCTGATATCATCTCATCCCCGTCTGGGAACAGAGACATGTAGTTTGCTTCCTAATCCCAACATACAACAAATAGTTTGAAAATATTGGATGCATGGTAAGTTTTGCATGTTGATGTCAACTACATTTATCTTTTAATAGATCTCCACTCCTGTCAGTACAAAACTGCCAGCATGGTGGGTAAAGGAGGTTTTGGATCTGTCTTTGAAGGAAGCAATGAGAGAAATAGCTCGAAGGTTTGATTTTTAGCTAATAAAACTGACAGACTGACCAAACATACCCTGTATCGTTTTAAATGTCGTTCTTAGAATGATATGACTGTAATTCTCCATCTCTGTGGTTTCAGGTACCAAGGTAGACACTAAAGGTAAGTGCTTGTTTTTCTGTCGCTGCATTTTCTGCATGTGTGTTACGTTGTTTGTCTTCTGTGAAATGCAATGAAGTTAGCAGATCAAACTTGTCATGTAATTGATGTAATGAAAGCCATCAGACCTGCCAAATCTTATTATTTAAGACCATAATGCCAGAAGTTTTTTCCTGACGGTGCCAAAGTAGATCTGATAAAATTGTCTGAAATCAAATTTTTTCCTTTTTTTTAAGTCCATATAGGCTACAGTTTAACAGTCATGGTATCAAACAATGGTATTATTATAGTAAAATTGTTGTAACAAAAGTGTAATTTTTTTAGCATATTGATTACCATTTATATAACCACAGTTTTACTACAAATACCAGTTAAATTATAGTTTTTATTTTGTATTTGTTTTATTTGAATTTATTATTTGATTGTTCTTAATACCTATTTCACCCCAAACAACTCTTCTAAGCAGTACATTGTTACTGTAATACATTTTATTTGATATAGTCTATAATAATTACACGTAATAATTATTGTACAGTTGATGATTTGGAGGATTAATTTAACTGTTAGATACAATGCTATTAGTGAGCCCCAAACTATTTTATAAAAAACAAAATGGCATGTTTAAAAAACGTTTAACTTGGACAACGCTGTTTTTAATAAAAAAAAATATTTTTTTAAAGTGGAGTGGTTTTTTCATTTCCTGTGAAGTGGCAGTTTTGCAGATACAAGGTTTAATCCGACAGTGACATTATATTGCTTTAATATAAGATGGTATCAGTGCCGATCCTAGACGTCTGGGGGCCCTAAGCAAACTTGTGAGGGGCCTTGTACAAATAATTAAAATTAGAAATAAACATAACGTAAACTATAAAAAATAATAAATCAATTAACACAGTTAAACGAATAAAGACTGAAAGACAAAAAAAAAACATTACACTGACAGTAAGAACAATTAAGTGTAACATTTAATTCAAATTTGGATTGATGAAATGCGTGGCTCTGGAACATCCAGCTGTCAAAAAAATATATATATATAACACGCAAACGCTGTTTTTACTAACCAAATTACTGTTTTAGTAACAAAAATAAAGCATGGTAAATACAGTTTACTCAAGAAAGCTAAGCATACGAAAACACATTAATAATTCTCTAAATGTGATGGCACAAACTAAAAATGACATATTATCATGGGAAAACGAAATACAGAGGACAAATACTGAATTTGTAAATCTGTGCTGGAGGATTGTTAAATAAGTAATTTATTGCATAATTTGGCAAAACTAAATATAACTTTAAAATAGTACAAATAGTTCCGCTCCAGGCGTATGGCTCTGTTTTGAAGCCATGGGCATATGTAAAGATGCATATCAGCACATCATATGCAGTAGTTTAAATAAATTGAGTATTACAAAGGAAATTTCCAAATGATTCCTCTAAAGTTGAATTCGCAAGTTATAAAAATAGCGTCTTGTTTACATGGGGCCCTATTTTCACGATCTAAGCGCATGGTTTAAAGCACACGGCGCAGGTGCACTTAGGGCGTGTCCGAATCCACTTTTGCTAATTTAATGAAGGGAAAACGGTCTGCGCACCCGGGCGCATGGTCTAAACGGGTTGTCCCGATTCTCTTAATGAATAATGGGTGTTTTTTAGGCGTAACGTGCAGTAAACCAATCAGAGTCTCATCTCTCATTCCCTTTAAGAGCCAGTTGCGCTCGCGCCATGGCGGATTCGCTACTTATATGGCGGATTCGCTACTTATATGGCGGAATTTGCAAGTGCAAAGACTGGACGCTTCTCTAGAGAGGAAACGCATCTGCTCGTGCATTAGGGTTAAAGCGCGCGAGCAGATCATCTACATGACAAGCTGGATTTTTATCACAATAATAATCTTTTACATTGCAATCCATTTATTTTTTATATTTAGCATGTTTGTGTGCTGCTGCGCTTCCCTCTGTGTAATAAGTAAAGTGAAAGCGAGTTGTATGTGGACCCGCCCAGAGGCGCATTATCTACTAATGCGCTCTTTTAAAAAAATATATATATATTGCGCCATTGACTTTAGACCAGGTTTGAGTTGGTCTATGGCGCAGTCTATTTTAAGTTCCTCAAAATAGCAAAGCGCCAACAAATGCGCCTGAGCACACCTCTTTTTTAGACCAACACGCCCATGGGCGCACAAATGAGTGCAAATGCATTTGCTATTTAAACACCGCGGCGCAGAACGGGAAAATGAGAACTGCGTCGGGCGGAAACTAGCAAAAACACTTGCGCTGCGCTTTGCGCCAAGTGTACAATAGGGCCCATGGTGTTTTTGATTTGGGACTCAAGGGGGCCCCCTGGTGGTGCAGAGGCCCTACGCAACCTGCATAGTCTGCGTATCGGCTCTGGATGGTATACCACAATTCACTTTAATATACTATACAAATATGCTATAGTATTTTTTCATGTAGGCACATCCACACAAATACATAAATGTTGACCTAAATAAATGCTAAAATGTGAAAATGAATGACCGTGGAAATCAGTAAATGTTTATGTAAATAAATGTGTGAAAAATACTACAGAAATAAGAATATATAATATAAATATATAATTATGAATAATATAAATATATAACATATTTATTTAAAGAAATACTGTAAAAGTATAAATGCTCATTTATTTATTACATTTTAAATTGTTTTTTACATTTCTTTGTAGATTTTTTTGTTTTTATTTAGTTTTCATATTGTCTATAAGTCGGCACCATTTCGCGATTATTATGCTATCACTTATTTAGTATTATGAATGTGGTAGATCTCTCTGTTTCTCCAAGGAGAATTTGGCCTCAGAAATTGAGATGGCAATCTAGGCAGTTATCCAGGAGGGCAGACATCCAGCGTAATGACCGGTGTGCACTCTAATATCTGAGAGGGATGCACGCAGTTACATTAACACTAATCAGGTTCTGCAGTCATGCCATTTAGCATATTTTCCAAATCTGTGCTTTTATCATTTGACGTGCATGGCTCGCCACGGAGATTAGTTGTCTACTTTGGGGCTCAGAAGGCTTTAAAGGGAAGGTTCACCCAAATCATGCCATCATTAACTCACACTTATGTTGATTTTTTGGACAGAAAAGGGTAAAACGTTATATAAGAAGGGTCCGAGCCAGGGTCCGGGCTTGTGACCATAGTCTGTGTGACCTCACCCAGAACACTCAAGAAACTGAACAACAATGTGCTAGCAACCACTCAAAACACCTTAACAGTCTCATAGCAACACCCTGGCAAGCACCCTGAACACCATAGCAACATGGCAACACATTAAAATTCTGGTTCTTTCTTGCCTTTTATTATTAAAGGCATAGTTTACCCAAACATGAAAATGATTTCATCACTTACTCAGTTGTGTCATTCCAAACTTGTATGACTTTTTTCTGCAGAACACAAAAGACAATTTGAAGAACATTGGTAACCAAACAACACTGGACCCCGTTGACTTCCATTGTAGTCAGAGTTAGAATCAGAATTGTATTTTTGGGTGAACTTTACCTTTAAGCATCGGTTCAAGTATAACTATTGAAAAATATTTGCATTGCTACCCAGATGGAAAGACGTTAAAGAGAGTGACTAATTGACATTTTTCAAGTGCCATATTTCATGTTGTACGAGAAACGTATCCTGAAGAACATCAAGTGCCGGTGTGTTTTGTCAGCAAAGAGGAAATGATGTTGGATGAAAGTGTCGTCCCGGTTACTGTGTCACACAATGGCAGAAAGACTCTTGTGTGGGTGAGGATGGTGCTGATCAACAGCAGCTAGAGGATGAGGAGAGATCTGTAAGAGGGAGGCGATGAAGGTGAGAGCATCTGTGTTAGCTCGGAAACCATGTGTGAATGATATTTTCTGTCACCTTTCTCGGCTCTTGAACTTCAGCAAAGGTAGAGAGAGAGAGAGAGAGAGAGGTGATGCCACAAGAACTGTCAAATCTTAGGCTTTCATAGGACTATAAAGAGTAATATTATGTGCTGTAGGTTTTAAAGGGACAGTGTGTCATTTCTGCACTGCTTGAAAATCAATGACTTGCTAATAGCTCTACACATTAAAGGGGTCATATGGCACGAACACGTGTTTTTCTGTGTCTTTGGTGTGTTATAAGTTGCCCATGCATGTATTAGAGACGTAAAATTGCATAAATTAAAGTGTCGGAAACAAAAGATGCATTCTATCTAAGAGCGAATGCTCACCCAGACCTGCCTGAAACGCCTCGTGTAACCACACCCCCACAAATCTACGTCAGTTGGTGGTATGATTTGACTAAGACCGCACAAATGTATACGCATGGGTGGGAGCGTACCTGTCAGTACAATTGAAGAAGAACCTGATGTTCCAAATATGGTAAGAGGCGTTACATTTCCGCCACACGCTTGCAGTTTTCGACCAATCACTACGCACTGGTTAACTGGCCAATCATAGCACACCTGCTTTTCAGAGCCATGAGCTTTGTAAAAAATCTGTGCGGAGCGAAGAGGAGATACAAACATTCACCTTAAATCGTGTACACATTGCATTACATCTAAAACAAACCATAACATTCGTTTTAGCCGTGTCATATGACCCCTTTAATATATTTATGTTAACTGAACCTAATTGAGCAGTTTCAGAAGAATCACAAAAACATTTTTAAACCCCCACAAAAAAAGGTCCCAAGCAGAAGCAATGCAACGTTCTTCAGCGGATGTGTGAAGCATTTTAATTAAAGTAATAATTCACCCAAAAATACAAATTCTGTAGGTATTTACTCACCCTAGTGTCATTTCCACCCTGTATGACTTTCTTCCGCAGAACACAAAAGAAGATATTTTGAAGAATGTTGTTAACTGGCCCCTATTCACTTGCATAGATTTTGTGTCCATAGTGAATGGGGGCCAGTTAACAACATTCTTCAAAATATCTTCTTTTGTGTTCTGCAGAAGAAAGCAAGTCATAAAGGTTTAAAATGACAAGAGGGTGAGTAAATGATGACAGAATTTTCATTTTTTGGTGAACTATTACTTTAAATTAGATCAAGTTAAAGCAGTTTAAAAGCATTATCTCATTTTATTCTATATTACATAAACATGTCAGAGACTATACATAGACAATCAATACTGAAATGCCTAAAACATACATAAGCAAGTCAAATCAAAGTGATATAAACTGGCCACAAACTAGACATGATCTGTTATGTCAAATCAGGATTGTTAAATGTCCATTTCTTTTCAATTAGTCAAGTTATTATATTAACATGTTTCTGACAATGAGCTTATGAAACATTTTCAACATTACATCAATGTTGCCTCCATACTGTTGGCATATTTACCCCCACAAGAATGCAACTTTAGTCTGACTTTATTGAAAAGGTTACATTGGTTTTCAATTATGGGATATTGGATAATTTTTTCAAGGAAAAAAATGCGAAGAAACTATCTTGATTAAAATGAAACGTGATGCTATTTCTAAGCCAAGAAAACCTTGACAAGAAATAGAAAACCATGAATCATGATGTCGGTGCGTTAAAGGTTATTTTTTTAAATCCTCATCAAGGACTTCATCTTTGTGGAAGGAATTGAATGCCGAGATCATTCTGAGCCGTTCATTATGGTGTTGTCTCTGTGCATGAGTCAGAGGTCTGTCTTTCATCTCAGAGGCGTATTAAAACCCTTGACAGTCAACAGGTCAAATCACAAAGCGCTGCTGGCTTTTCCCCTGACACTCACAAACTGTCTTCGAGCCTCGACACTTACAAGGACACCATTCAGTTCTGATGCGAAAATGCGTCAGCAAGCTAAATCGTGTATTGAGAAGCTTCCTGTCGCTTTAGGCCACGATGATGACAGGGTAACCGCACCTGCCAAATGCTAAATGTCATTTACAGTATGGAAATCACATCCGAGGCGAGTCATCCTTGCCAAACCATGATTTTAAATATAAAACAATTTTGTAATATTTTTTTAACACAAATGATTACAATAAAGATAATTGCATTCTTTACCTTTTAAATTTAAAGTAGAAATTAAATGACATTACTTAATCTCATAACCGCAATGCGTCCAGCTGTGTCTGAGTGCATGCATGATAGGCTGTAATTTAAACAGATTTAAAGTAAAAAGATTCAGAAAAAAATTATCAGATGTTATACTAACCAGAGTTATTACAGTTTTGATTTTAGTTAGTTTTATTCATATTTTAAATTAGCTTTTATTTTTAGATTTTTAGTTTTTGTGTTCATTTTAGTTAAAGTTAGTCATGGCAATTTTGATATATGCTTTTTGTCCTTTTATAATTCATTGGTTTATTTTTAATGTTGCTATATAAGATTAATTAATTTTTATTTTCGCTTTTGTTTATAATTATAATTTTACTGCTTTAAATTTACTTCAGTTTATTTTTGAGGCAACATAAAAATTTTCCCTTGAGTTAAGTTTTCCAAAAAAATGTATTTGATTTCAATGAACAGGAACGTTTTCAAAGTTTTAATTTTAGTAAACTAAACTAACTTTAATACTAACTACATGTTCTCAAATGACAAAAAAACAACTGAAAGCGTAATCATGTATAATAAAAATTAAAAAACAGTGGGGAAAAAAGAAGCGTCTGCAACATTTCTAAAGGAATATTTACACACAAACACACAGATCTTTACTTTAAGCTTGATTTTGTTTAAAGTAACACACGTGTTATTACCTTTCAAATGGCTAAAATGTTAACAGATATCTTTATATTTCTCTAGTTAAAAGTGCAATATTGTCTTGTAATACTGAGGACACAACGATATTGATTATCATTATAGATACAGGTAGCTTTCCGCATTTGTAATTTTTCTATACAAATGTAATTTTGTATGTTGAACATAAACTTGCTATGGCGGATGGCTTATGGTGGCTTTTTGCAAAAATTGCAATTGCAAATAATGAGATTTTTAGGGTCTTGTTTTGGAAAATATATATACTTTTAAAACATGTTAAAATCACATTAAACCTTTTAAATTTAATGCTAGACCTTGTTTTTAATGGCTAAAAAATACTAATATGTTTTTTAAGTTGAAGCACTCAATATTTGTATCAAGAATACAGAGATCAAGCTCTATCACTAACATGTGTAAGAACGGCACATTTTATGTGTTTTGGAAAATACTGAACTTGTACTGGTATTGGTACATTAAGCCAACACGGAAGTGATTTAAACTCAAATTCATCGACTGGCCGCTAGAGACTGGCTCCAAAAGAGAGCAGAATCTCATTGAGCCCCATGTTAAAATGGGCAACTTCACAGCATAAAAGACATTTTTACAACCTGGTACAAAAATGATTTAGGTTGAAATAGATAATTTTACCCTTCACAACCTCCCCTTTGAGGAGGGTGATTTTTTTTATATAACTCACGCGTTTAAATTGTATAAAGAAAATTCAGCAAATTAGGTGCGTGGCCACTTGAGTGACAAGTGGTTTCAGTAAGCAGGCGCCTCAGCTCCAACCACATCCCGCCTCTTTACCCATTTTCGATTATCCTGGAGTGACGCGCTGCTAAAATGGTGATGGCCGGTTCCGCCCAATTTAAGCTTCAAAACAGTTCCTCAGAAACCTACAGGTGACGTCACGGACACTACGTCCATGTTTTATAGTCTAAAACATTAAAACATCACTGATTATGATGCAAACATATAAACTCATTGTGCTTCAAAGAAGAGCACACATCAGAGGAATAATATCCGTGTTTTGATATTACTGAATAGCTTTTACCTCTATATGGTGGGAATTCTGTCACCTGTCAGTAATACTGTGTTTATTGCAAAGTCAATAGAATAACAACAGTGTAAGCATCTGTTATTCATGTAAACATACAACCACTAATCAAAATACCTTTATTTTTAACATTGTAGGCTAGTAAAAATTGTAGTTGTTTGACTTTCTGTCGCAGAACACTAAACTTGCGATGTAGTTACCTACTGTGTAAAGTAAGTTATGGAAGATAAAGGTAACATAAAAGATAATTTGACATGAACTATAATATTTTTATGACCCAAGTACAAATGGATTTTTAGTTTTAGACGTTGGCCTGTTTAATTGATCTGTTTAAGTATATTGCTGTCTAATAAAGTCTAAAAAATGAAGAAAATACTACAGTACATAATTAGTGCTGATCGTTATTTTTATTACTTCTTTGCCCTGATACAGTTTTCCACCAGGGACCATAACAAAATCCTAACAGAGCAATAAATCTACCAAGCTCAGATGCAGAGACAAATCAGAAGCGCTTGCATAAGCGCTTTGTCATACATAAGAATGGCAACTGCTACATGTACTGGCCCTTCTTTTAATCAAGTTATAAGACGCATTTCACACTAATGTCTGTAGCTCTCAAAATGGCTCTCCTTAGACAAATGTTTTCCTGAAACCAAAACTAATGCCTTATCAGCATTTTCAGTCTGGTCTAAAGCATTAATGTAAGTGTTTTGCATGCTATTGACTACATCAGTAGTTTATTAGGTTACGGTAGGTGTTTTATTTTTTAGTGAGTTAATATCACTCGCTGTAATGTGTTTTGGTAAGTTAAATGTTCACGAAATTGCTGAGTTGTTCTTTCTTTACTTTAAAGAGAAACATTAAATGGATTATAAATATATTGTGTTACCATAACATCAATTAGTGGTCAATTAGGAGATGATAATGTCTATGGGAACTGTGTTGCTTTATGAAACAAAACAAATGAAATCTGATATGAGCTGTGTTTGTGCTGTCTGCCATCAAACTTAGTTGATGTTCCTTGATGTTGATCTCCGAATGTTCCCTACTGGCTTAGGCCCTTTTTGTAACAGGAGATGATGTAATCCCCAAATAAGGCTAAACCATCCCTCAACTAAAATTGTTTCCAGTTTCTGCGTTGCGAACACAGCACAAAGATGGGACGTCCTGCCGGAGTTATAGAAACTGAATACGGTCCTTTGGTGCGATAGCAGAGCAAAACTTAACCACATCTGTAGGTCTCGTGGCCTGATGGATAAGGCGTTTGACTTCGAATCAGAAGATTGCAAGTTCGAGTCCTGCCGGGGTCAAAGTTTTAAAATGTCCATAACGTTTATGCCCGCCAGTTGTCTGTGCAATTGGTTGTTGCAGCTTGTATCAAACTCATGAGAGGTTTCAGTAGTTGTGACCGGATGTCATTCTCAGGATATGCCTAATATGTTTCATAAGAATCCTCACAGCAAGTCATGTTAGCAGATCCAGGAATCAGAGCTATCCCCGAGAACAACACTAGGCTCATTTTCTTAGTTGCATATGCCACAATCTGAGCTGTGTTTTTCCTTTCTGCCATCAAACTCATCCGAATGCTTCAGTTGATGTTCCTTGATGTTGATCTAACAATGTTCCATACTGGCTTAGGACCTTTTCTGAACAGGAGAAGATGTAATCCTTAAATAAGTCAAAACCATCCCTCAACGAAAATTGTTTCCAGTTCCTGCTTTGCGAACACGCCACAAAGCTAGTACGTCTTGCCGGAGTTATAGAAACTGAATACGGTCCTTTGGTGCGATAGCAGAGCAAAATTTAGCCATATTTGTAGGCCTCGTGGCCTAATGGATAAGGCGTCTGACTTCGAATCAGAAGATTGCAGGTTCGAGTCCTGCCTGGGTCGCAGTTTTAAAATGTCCATTACAACCGTTTACGCCTGCCAGTTGGCTGTGCAAGTGGTTGTTTCAGCTTGTATCAAACTCATGAGAAGTTTCAGTAGTTGTGACTGGATGTCATTCTCAGGATATGCCTAATGTGTTTCATTTGAATCGTCACAGCAAGTCATGTTAGCAGATCCAGGAATCAGAGCTATACAGAGAACAACACTTCTCCTGGGCTCATTTTCCTGGTTGCATTTGCCACAATCTGAGCTGTGTTTTTCCTTTCTGCCATCAAACTCATCCGAATGCTTCAGTTGATGTTCCTTGATGTTGATCTAACAATGTTCCATACTGGCTTAGGACCTTTTCTGAACAGGAGAAGATGTAATCCTTAAATAAGTCAAAACCATCCCTCAACGAAAATTGTTTCCAGTTCCTGCTTTGCGAACACGCCACAAAGCTAGTACGTTTTGCCGGAGTTATAGAAACTGAATACGGTCCTTTGGTGCGATAGCAGAGCAAAATTTAGCCACATTTGTAGGCATCGTGGCCTAATGGATAAGGAGTCAGACTTTGAATCAGAAGATTGCAGGTTCGAGTCCTGCCTGGGTCGCAGTTTTAAAATGTCCATTACAACGCCTGCCAGTTGGCTGTGCATGTGGTTGTTTCAGCTTGTATCAAACTCATGAGAAGTTTCAGTAGTTGTGACCAGATCTCATTCTCAGGATGTGCCTAATATGTTTCATATGAATCCTCACAGCAAGTGATGCTAGCAGATCCAGGAATCAGAGCTATCCCCGAGAACAACACTGGGCTCATTTTCCTGGTTGCATTTGCCACAATCTGAGCTGTGTTTTTCCTTTCTGCCATCAAACTCATCCGAGTTTGGAGAAGACGTAATCCTCAAATAAGTCTAAACCATCCCTCAACTTAAACTGTTTCCAGTTCCTGCGTTGCGAACATGCCACAAAGCTAGTACGTCTTGCCAGTTATATGGTCCTCATTTATCAAACGATTTTGTGCCAGAAAACTGTGCGTACACTTGTTTCCATGTAAAACTTGGCATTTATCAATACGGACATGAGCGGTTGCTAAGATCAAATCTCACTACAGGTCTCCGCTCGTGTACGCAAGTTTTGAGATAACGTGAAGGTCCGTGTACGCTTTACCCTTTTGATAATTGAAAAGGAATAATGAAAAATAGAAATAGAAATACTACATTTTTTCGTTTACTATAACAAATGTAAAAATAGATTCCAAAGCGATTTCTTTATTTCATAACATGAATAATTTTTTTTTTATTTTCTAGCCTAATTATATGAACATTTAATTCTTTGAAATTACAGGTTAAGGGGTGGTTTGGTGTTGATTTTAGGCTACTTCTAAGATAATTTACAACAATTAAAATGCTCAATTAAAAGTAAAACGTTAAAAACTACAATAATCAATACAATTACAAGCAATTGGTAAGTTTATCTATTTGCAACGTGATAGCTTATTTGTTTGACAAATAGGAATTTTAATGAAAACATACAACACGCATGCTTTAATGTTTTTTTCTTGTGCAATGTTTAATTGTGCTTGGTTATGTGTGAAAAACGCGCACTGGATCACAGCTTGAGGTTGCCTAGTTTTGTGTGGCATACTCCAGACCGGTTGGTGGGGGCTGAAGACTGTTGGTTCTTGCCTCCGATAGATCTGAAAGAGAAAAAAAATAAATGACGCAAACAAAAAACTGTGTGTGCTTGACTTAAGCAGCCTGAAATGCTGTTTCCAGTTGGGTATAAAAAGACGACTACATTTACATTTAGTCATTTAGCAGATGCTTTTATCCAAAGTGACTTACAGAGAATTCAGGGAGCAATAAGCTATATGTCATACAGGAGCAATAATACAAATAGTGCTAATACAAAGTTAATAGTACCAACAAAAGTTAGACCAATAGCTTTTGAGAGAAAGAGAGAGGGTTAGTGTTTTTTTTTTTTTTTCATTTTTCTGTCAAGTATTCACAGAAGAGATGGGTTGTTTTTTGAATGTTGTGAGAGATGTGGTTGACCGGACTGAGTTAGGAAGAATATTCCACGAGGAAGAAGTTTTGAAGGGGAATGAGCGGGAAAGCGATTTACTGCCCTTATGAGAAGGCAATACAAGACGCCGCTGGTTTGCTGAACGCAGGGTTCTTGATGGGGTGTAGGAGGGTGTGAAAGTATGCCTGTAGGCAAGCTTTAGTGACTTGAATCTGATACGGGCTTCAACCGGTAGCCAGAGGAGAGAGATGAAAAGGGGAATCACATGAGCCCTTTTGGGCTGTTGGAAAACGAGGCGTGCTGCTGCGTTCTGAACCAGCTGGAGCGGTTTGATAGCCTTTGATGGAAGACCAGCAAGGAGAGCACTGCCGTAGTCCAACTTTGAGATTACCAGGGCCTGGACAAGGAGTTGTGCCACATGCTCAGTGAGATAGGGTCTGACCTTTCTAATGTTGAATAAGGCATATCGGCATGACCGCGTTGTCTTTGCAATGTGATCATTGAAGGACAGCTGTTCATTCAAATATGACTCCGAGGTTCCTGGCTGTTTTGGAAGGGGTGATTGTGGTATTGCCAAGTTGGATGATGAAAAGTCATAAGAAATCTGCACTTCTGGAAATTTGGCTACTAAAATTTTACTTTATGTAATTAGTATGTGAGATTCATAAACTGCCTCCATTCTGAGTATGTCAGTACGTAAGGTGTGCAAAGACGACTGCAGTTAAATGTCCATCTTTAATGCTTGTTCTGGATAACCATTGGTCCCGTAGCATGACTAGATGTGCCTATTGTAAATGCAATACATCTTTTATATGTAAATCAATATTTACAGTATTTGTTGGCTAGTATTCATTGTCGGACAAAAAAGATAAAAAAAAACTTTGTTGGCAAAATGTATCTCATTTGACTAGCTCTATAAAGCAGCGTTTCTATTTAAAATTCTGTTAAGGTTAACATTTGCATATTGAAAAATTAAAAAAGCATTTGGATGTTTTTCTTTTGCTCAGGTAGAGCAAAGGTTTGCTGCATTCCTCATTTGGATTCTGTTAGTTCATTGTCTTGTTAGCTGAAATAAAAACGAGTGCAAATAGTAAGTGCAACTTGTAAAGATATCGTTAAAGGATTTCGCATTGCTGAAATGAAGATAATCAGGAGAGAATGAATCTACATGACAAGTCTCGGTTATGGGAACATTTGCATAATGTCCCCCAGCATCTAGATGTAGTGTTATCTTGGTCTTGTTTAATGGACAGAGGGTGAAGCCAAGCTGCCACTTTTTCAGACCTTTGGGTCTTTTGAATCTGTCCATGTTGGTTCCATATGAAGTTAATGAGCTTTTGCTGGCCATGAATCCTCTAACGTCTTTATAAATGGTTCCCAAACCTCTCTGTGACCGTGCATGGCACATTCCATGAATATACTACATTGTCCCATTATTACATTTTTTGACAGCATTGAATACATGATCCTTTTTAGGATTGCATTCATTTAAATGTGTTTTATTTCATCCATTTTGTGATGAAAAGTCATAAGAAATCTGCACAATTTGATTTACGCTGAAGTATAACAATTCAGGTTAGGTGTTTAGAACAAAACTGGATGGTATTTAAAAGCCATGAGCAATAATAATCGAGTGATTGGCAGAACCTGAAGGTGTAGAAACATGTTGAATTCGAGACTGACAGATAATTGGATCATCAGCTTGTCAGCTCTGCATAGGCCCGAGGAAAACGCTGAGACAAAACGGGTGGAATGCCAGTCCAGAGATTCCATATTACAATCTGCCAGAGAGGCTATGACTATATTATGAATGTGTCTGCAGCGATCAGAACTGGCGAATATAATTCAAGTACCTGGCCCCAGGATAGTTTATATGCATGATTTATATCCATGATAACATGCTACACACATTTACAAAGTGCAAGCAATGTTGGCTGTTTTGCACAAAGACCAATTGAAACATGCACAGTGTATTTCCTTGAAAAATGCATTGCAAAACAAAGACCTCATTCAAACTTGTCATGCATATTCATTACCAGCAAACTGTAGAAACCAGAGCCAGCATTTTCAGGAAACATGATGGAGCGACAGGTAAGAGACCTACAAAGCAATCGTTCAAATCTACAGCAATCTATTGATCCACAGCAGCCACCCAATCGATAAAACCATACGGGGAAAGGCGGAATACAAGCCCACAAAAGAAAACTCGCCATTTAAAAAGGCAGCAATGAGAGCAATAAGTGATTATGTTCACATGGTTTTAACACCTTGTGCTACCCTTATCATGACTGCATTGGGGACAGATCCCATTACCATCTCCTTGTGAAATTGGATTTCTCAAGGACTCCTTGTGGATAATCCTGGTGAAGAAATGATACAATCACCTGAGGTGGTCATAAGTTTCATCAATGTTCATTTTTAACATTTATCATTTTCAACAAAGAATAAAATTATATAAAGTAGCAATTTTCATTTAAACTGAAAAAGAATATTTTTTGGCATGTTTCAATATCTACTATATTCACAGCTCCAAAGAGGCTGCACACTCTTCAATTCAGCCTTGCAGTGTTAGATTATTAAAACAAATGACTTCCCACTACTGGAAATATTGCATAGGTTAGGAGTCTCATGTACTTTGATGTCTAATGGTCTATATTGAGTACTTAAAATATCATCCTGCCCAGCAAAATGCATTACCATTTGACTGAGCATGCAGGAGCTTAAACAGAAATGCCAACAGCTTTTATTAATCAATGCTGACTTGCAAATTATGGCACAGACTTTTGAGGTGAGGCATAATGTTATGTATATTTTCAACCTGGTCTCATAGGCTATACGCCACAAAATACGTACCATCATCAGGAACATATTGCTACAGTTTTGGGGCACAAAAGTCCACTGGGGGTGCTAAAGAGAAGAACTGGATTGGTCCGCTAGAGCAGTGGTTCTCAAACTTTTTCATTGTAAGGCCCCCTTTGTGTAGAGTGCATCGCTTTGCGGCCCCCCAAATAAAGACTTATAATCTTAAATTTAAGATTTTTATTTAAACAAAAACATATTCGGTTATACAATGCTGAAACATCAATTCTTTTGTCTGGTGGTCTTATTTTTCTGATGTTTGATTGCATAAAATCTATGATCAATTTCTATATTTCATAAAATACCACAAAATCTGTGACCCCCTGGATCCATCTCTGGGCCCCCCCAGGGGCCACGGCCCCCAGTTTGAGAACTACTGTGCTAGAGAATGCGTGTCAGTGTCAACGATTTGCCTCTGAAACGATTTTATAAATACTTATTATTTGTACTTTAATAGATATTTTAGAGCACCTAACCTCACTCCTACCTAAACGTAAACCTAAATACCCACTTCCCAACCACGTAAACTCGCAAAAAGGCAGACACGGGTATTTATTGCAAAAACTGACCAAAAACAGTATAAAAGCATTACAACAGGTCGCGTTGCGTTTCTAGTCTTCTAAAGCCGTGGATATCATTGTGTGAGCACATCAGTTTTAATAGCTGATGATCGCGCTCCAGGAATGCACCCAGTCGTGTTTTATTCAAGTGTACGCTCAAGGTTAGGTGAAGCAATTAGAGCGGGACAGCCAATGTTGTTTCATAGCGCAAATTAGCATAATGACGCGACCAGTCACAAGACACACGAGGACCAACCTGATGTCACAGGTTTTTTAAATGTATATGAGACATGCCAAAGTGATTGATGTGGCTGATTGAACTTTACATCAAATCCACTGTTTCTGGATTTAGCTACATCAAAGGATGCCACAAAAAAAGCCAAAGAAACATATTACATCGAGTTAAAGTAAAGGTCTGTTGGGTCCAAGGGTGGGTCAAGGGGGATTTATACCCTCAAATTGTCCTTGTGCCCCATTTCCTTGGGTTTAATTAACAAAAATAAACATTAAATACTTATTATTTGTGTTTATTTTATCTGTATATAATATTATATTTACATATCTATTATTACA
The DNA here is from genome assembly GCF_024868665.1 of Triplophysa rosa. Taxonomy (NCBI): domain Eukaryota; kingdom Metazoa; phylum Chordata; class Actinopteri; order Cypriniformes; family Nemacheilidae; genus Triplophysa; species Triplophysa rosa. The sequence continues at coordinate 2,597,261 of NC_079890.1, forward strand.
TAAGTCAATTTAATCACTGAAAAACGCGCATGCAAGGAACAATGACTATATTACTAGAACAATTGTCGCCTGCTGGGTCAAACGCGAAAAACAATATTCGCATGCTAAATACGCTTAACAAGTCTCTAAGTGAAAAACATGCCTACTTATATATGTGAATTTGTTCTGTGACAACACATCGATGACCTGCAGTGCCTTCTACTGGCTTCTATGGCTTTATTTGAACATTACAAACTGTAATTACTTAGGCTGGCCGACCTCTGGCAACATGTTTTCAAAAAGCGTGCCTTCGCTGATTCACGCTGAGCATAAATATTTACCCTAAACATTGTTTTGAAAATCAAAAATGCCTTGCTCTGGAGCTGTTGGCACCAGGGATGGATTTTTTTCTTTCTTTCAGGGAGTGTGTCAGTATTTTGTCGGCCATAAAAACTCCCAGAACAATATAGGTGTAAGGTTTAGTAATGAGTGATTTAAAGCTACCAAGGTTCATTTCTGCAGTTCGGCGATGCTTTTGCAGCTATTTCAGATGCTGCCTTTGAAGAGTGAAAACATTCTAAATTTGAAAGAAACACTTTCTCAAAATAGCTTGAGCTTTTAACACATTATGCTTTGATAAGAGGCTCGATGGGAGGGGATAAAGCTGTGTGTCAGGGTGTCAAAACAACACTCTTTAAAATAAAGGATCCTTAAAAGTTCTTTGTCAGGCCGTTTGTTTCCTTAAAGTACCCTGTATAAGACTTTTTGTTGCAAAAAAATGTTCTTTGTTGAGGAAAAGGTTCAGGCCATAAAAGGTAAGAAAGGAAGGTTGTTTGGCAACCAAGCTTTGCTGTGAAGAACTACTTTAAGCGCCTTTATTTTTAAGAATGAAGAACATAGCAAGGATGGTTGCCATGAAGCTAGATTGTTAAAATCCAGATAACAGACACTGGGGTCTTTAATAGTTCTTATGCTGTAAAAGACATCTTCAAACCTTCTAATGCCTATATTTTTCCAAGTTTTCACTGCAGTTTTAGTCTTTGCATTATTTTGTATGAGGACAGAGAAGGGGTTCACTCCCCCGTCTGCCACAGATCTGTCCAACAGGTGTAATTATGATGGATGGAGCCATTTCCAGCAGCTTTTTTTTGTCAAGGGGTCATACCCATCCCGCTTTCTCACAAACGTAACGAGTTTTCAAAGGAGCATGTGTTTGAGAGCAGGCCTAATTCCAGGTACGCAAAACCGACAAATGATTGACTATAACTGGTAAATAGCATCTAATGACTCATTTTGTACTCAAAGCACCCATATTCAGCAGCACATTTGTGCAGTTTAGGTGGGGGATGTCCGGCATCATATTGTTCTCTGAGGTGCTGACATTTAGGTTACGTTAAAACACTGAATAGGTCTAAACATTTGTTTAATTAACAAAAACGATCAGAGAAAAACATGGTGCCAGGACATTACTACTGTATGTGTTTGGAATAATATCTTGCTACGGGGTGTTGGAATAGCTGCTCTGTGGTTGCATTCTGTGAGGTCCCCACTGTCATGGAAAACCAGAAAATATCAGGGAATTTCTACATCATGATACTGCAGCAAGAAAAAAGTTGCTTTAAAAGTTATGGAAAGGTCATGGTAATCTCTTTATTAGACATACTGTACATTTTTCAAGTTTTGCTTTGCACTATATCATATATTATTTTGTTTGCTTTATTACCTTTTACTGAGTGCTTGTGTAGTTTGCCCGCAGGCTAGTGTGAAATATCAGCCTGTTCAATGGACTTATGGTTTAGAGTCTATTTTGAGATATAAGTCAAATCATTAGTCTGCGGATTCAACAGTTTGTTTAATGATTTCTTACAAAATATCATCCAGCAACGAATGAAAAATCATTGGATTAATCTGTCAACATTTTAAGTGTATGGCAAGTACACACCAAAGCCACCGTATGCTTCGAAAGGGAGGGGTGGAGTGAGCTTTGTTTTTGTTCTGTTGAACACAAAATGCGATATTTTTTTTAAGAATTTAGGAAAGCAAACAGTTCTGGAGCACCTTTAACTACCATTTTATTTTTTCTTATGTGGTAGTGAATGATGTCCCAGAACTGAAAATTGCTAACATTCTTCCAGATAACTTCCTTTGTGTCCAACAGAACAAAGAAATGTATACAGATTTGGATCAACTTCAGGGTGAGTAAATGATGACCGAATTTTCATCTTTGGGTGAACTGTCACTTTAAGGACAACAGTCATCCAGATCACATATCAATGGTCATATTGTGCAAAATTCTTAGATGCTCGGAGTGGCCTCACTTTGGCATTTAAACAGTTCTACTTGACAGACCTGCTCTGTGCGTGTGGAGTTGTGTTTTATGCATGCGGGTTTGTATGAACCTGTGTGCATGTCTGTATTCTGTGTGTGTTCACTTCTTTTGTTTTAACTTGTGTAACTTTAATGTTTTGCTTAGTCAATATGTTTCATGTACAGCTGCTTTGTAAAAATGAAAATTGTAAAAAGCGTATATAAATAAAGTTGACTTGAAATAAAGTTGAGACCTGCAGTTTTTTAAGGTAGACAGAAGGTTGTTCCAAGCATCTTAGAAGACTTGCCAAAGTTTGTTCGGTTTTATGTAATCCCAGATCAGGGCTCTGTGGGGGCCAAACCATCTGCTGCAAGACTCTTTGTTTTTGCAGAGAATAATTCTCTGTGGCTTAAACATCTAAACTTGATATTTTCTAACAATAAGCTACAGCAGAAGATGTCAAATCTGTGCTTTATTGTATAATGCCAGTTATACAGTTTATTCCTAGTAATGCATTTGGTCCCCCATCAAAGTTTCTTCTAAGCCCTCGAGCCCGTTTCCTTCAGTCACTTTAGATAAAAAGCATCTACTTTGCACAACAAGCAAATGTTGTGTTTCTTTCCGATCAATAAACCACAGCTTATCAGATATTTATTTGACTATGAAGCTCGCTCAGTATACATGTAAAACACTTCCTTTGAAGAGAAGAAACATAAAAGTCTGTTGATCCTCTAAACCGTGCCCCAAGCAAGCACTAAACATACTATAATTTGTTTGCTCCCATATGCCAATAGCTATTTTGATGTGTTAATTAAACCGGATTTTGTGGATTTAAAAAGAAAGCTAGTAAAAAGTGTATATTTGAATATTTAGCATTGTGAACGCCGCGTTTCAGCCAGTGGATTGATTCTGGGCTTTGTTTTAGAGGGGCGGTTGCTCATTTGTTTAAAACGTAATTTGGAATGGGACGTTTGGGTCTGTCTGTCGACAAGAAAGTGTTTCCCGAAGATCGGTGGAAATATCAATGGTAATATTGTCAGCGGCTGTGTAATCCTCTTAGACATGACAAAGCACCATGAAGAAGGTCTGAAAGGAAAGAAGATGCTGATCAGCTAATTGTGCTTCATCCTCTCAATAACCTCACCTGTTCTTAAACCGCTGAGCTCAGCGCTTGTGCTCTTTAAAGGGAGGGAAGGTTCATATTTACACTCCATTTATTGCTTTCCGGGCTCCATTTGATTGGCTCTTAAGACCTCTGAGCGCCCGTTTTAACCCCCAATTGTAAATTAAGCTGTTGAGGTATAGCGTGTTTATGAGCTAAATGTGGACAATTTAATTTGAAATGGGATTTGGGTCGAAACGTCTCTGCAGCGAACATGCGTAATGTTCTTTTTAGTGATGTTATTATGCTTAAGTGCACAGTATGTATACGTGGAACAAATTAAAATAGAACACAGATATTTTTCAGTATGATATATCTATTTTAACATTATGATTTTGATGGATAAGTACAATTAATAAGTCAACAAATGGCACTTAAATAAGCTTAATTTTCTAGTTTTTAACTTTATTGTGCTTTCTGAAGTCTATTTATTGTACATTATGCATAGGCTATATGCTTAAAAAACTGACATATTTAGGTTTATACGTGCTTGAAATAAGTCATCCATCATATTACTGCAGCTCCTACAGCTGTACTATTTATGAACCACAAAGTAATTTCTCCAAATCTCCAAAATACTGACAAAAGTGACTCTGACTACAGTCAATTTTACAGACCTACATAATAAAGGTGCCTAAATAATTCATAGTTTTACTAATCCCCATTTCCACTAACACAGCACAAAAGTCAATGACTGTTTGACAGCTGAGCGAGAGAGGGAGAAATAAGTACACAAGAGAAACCAAAGTACAAGGCATTTACATTAGACAACACAGAAATATCCTGTCCAATCATACAAGATGTTTTTAAGGGGGGGTGAAGTCTACTCTATTCTTTGTCCAACTACTGCCCTCAAGTGGCAATGTTCTGAAATTGCACTGCTCTTTTTTGTTATTAGGACAGTGGAGATTATTTGGCGTAATATTTTGAAGAAGCCATAGCGTTTATTAATGCAGAAATAAGATTTAAAGGGGTAGTTTATCCAAAAACATCCCACACTTGGGTAATTTCAAACATGTATGCCTTTCCTTATTCTGCAGAATACAAATGAAGATACTTTAAAGAATGTTGGTGACCAAACGACATTGGACCCAAATGACTTCTGCTGTATGGAGACAAAACCTTCTCAAAATATTTTCTTTTGTGTTCCACAGAGGAAACGTTATAAACAGGTTTTGAATGAAATGAGGGTGAATATATGACCTAATATACATTTTGTGGAAAAATACGAAAATTAACATAAAATCACACTTCACTTTCACATTCAAGTGAAAAACTGGAACTTTTAATGTTACTTTAATTTTTTTTCATTTATGACATCAAGATTAATGAAAACATACACGTACATAGGCATGACATGATCAAAGCAAGCACTGATGATGAAAAAACATACCATGTGTTCTCTGATGGAACGTGTGGTCCAAAAAACATTTATTCAAGACCAATTTCTTATATTACAGACTCATAATGAAGCGATTAACTTGTTTCAGGTACTCTGGTGTCAGAAAGTCCTTAAGTTCATCCTTTTTAACCCAGGCAAATGAATTCTTCTCCAGGGGTAAATGGTTGGGACTACACATCACAGCTTTGAAGAAAAACACTTTGGCTCCAACGCTGCCTTCTTTCTGAATGTCTTTTGGGTATTTGTATTTGTAAAATCCACAAGGTGCATTGCCAAGGAAAGTAGCCTTCACATCTGCTAACACAGCACAAAGAACAACTGCTAACCAAAAATGCAATAAAGGCACAATATATCACCACCATATCGGTGGCTGAAAATATGAATGATAGATTAGTAATTAAATTATTAGTGTTAGAGCCATCCCTTTAGTTATAGTGAGCTGTCTTTTAAACCAGGTGAAAGTTGGCCATAGGAGTATAAAATTAATTTTAAAAGAATTTTTAGTTTGTCATTTCCTTGTTTTCTGCAATCAGTGTTTTAGTTTTTTACTTATTAGCCTATATATATCAGTTATTGGCATCCAATTGTAAGGATTACAAATGACAGTTGCGAAAAGAGTATCACCTGGTAGATGTGCGAGGGCCCGTTCGGCTGTCTGTCGAAGAGTCTCCCCAGCCTTCCATTGTACCTGAGGCAGGAGCCATACCTTTTGACTGCCAACATCTTGTTTGATCAGTAAAACCAGACTGTCTGCTAAACAACGCTCTGATGAACTCACGTCCAGCTTGTCCCCTGTGTACAGATTTGTGGAATTCAGATGGTGTCTGACAATCTACTATTCTAAGGCCCAATTCTACCCCTTACCCCCACCCCTCCGTTTGGCGCGTTCACATGAAGGGGTAGGGGTGTCTCAATTCTCTTTTGGTTGGAGGAGTAGGGGTAAGGGCCAGATAGCCCTTCAAACGAAGACTTTTCGGGACCTCACTTCAAACGAAGGGCACTGCACAATTGACCATATGAAGAAAGTATAAGCACTTTTATTGACATCTCACCATTAGACCTCTGAGCAGGATGAAACTGTTTGAGTTTCTGTTCCCATGCATCCTCCAGATCTTGTGCTGTAACAATTTCTTTGTCTCCATAATCCTCCTCTTCATCTGAATCATAGTCTTCCTCCTGTTTCCGACTCATACGTGCAGCGTCCTCCAGGAGCCTCAACTCATGGTCTGAAAGCAGACTTCTCTCTAACTCCATCTGAAATAACAAAGATGAGACAACAGCTTAAGTTGACAAGTGTCCCATGACTGCATATGTGTGAGCAGGACTAAGGCTTAGTTTAAGCCAGGACTATGCCTTAGTTAAATTAGGATATTTACGTCGCTTTTAATAAAATGCCTTAAATAAAAACATCACTGCTGTGCATCTTTAGACAAAACAATGGCAATGACATATTTTAAGATGTCAGGGCAATTTTTTTGTTCAGTTAAGACAGCTCAAACTTGAATTTTAGTCTGGGACTAGCCCCGAGCCTTATCTGTGAAACCGGCCATATATCTATATTCTATGTAACTGGTTTTGCTATTTTTTCTCTGTAGGTGGTTTTGCATGTTTGCTTTAAACATCTGTTTCAAACTGTCTTAAATTGTTTGTGAATTCTGTCCTTCCGAATAAAATTCTCTCAAATAAAGTTTATTATTATGATTATGTATATTGTTATTAAATATTACAGCAATAAATATTTATATTTCTTACTTTCATTTATTGCTGTTTTGTCGTTTGCTTTCCCTCTGAACCTACAATCTACTCAATGACAGGCTCCATACTGACAACCTAAACTGCAATTGGGGCATGTTGTCATAATAAAAGGTCATATGTTGAATGAGCTGCATTATGTCATTATGAGTAATAACTGTTCAGACAAAACCGTCAAGAGCCTACAAAGAAACTTCTTCTCGGAGAAATCGTTCATATAAATATTCACTGAAGCAAAGTAAAACAGTCAGGCTGTTAACGTCAGTATATTTACCTGCTGCATCAGCCCACTGAACTCCTCTTCTATGGGGTTTCTGTCTTGAGAGATCACCGGCAGCCTCTGCAGGCAAACTGCACCATGTAGCGTCCACGGAGACCCAACACTCGCCGTTTTGTGATTTGTCGCGCTAAAGTGATTCTCCGTAAAAGAAATATTTCTCATTCCCACAGTTAACCTTCCTGATCCTGTTATTACTCTCCATAGTGGCCGATAAATGCACCTAAAGGGCGCCGCCATGTTGACCCCACGTGCGCTCCCACAATGCTTTGCTCGTTTGGCGAAATGGGCGATTCTATTTGGACGTAGGAAATGGAGGGCATTGTTTTCACTATGTTAACGGACATAATAAATACACATTATCCACAATAATATCAAATTAAACGATAAACATATAACTAGTCATTGTAACATGTATTTTCTGTCAGAGTTTCTGCGTTGACGAAATGTGACTTAAGCGATGCTCCCCTCTGAAAACGGGACATGTAATATTCCGTGTACACATGACCCTCAATGTCCGCAGAGCAGCGTAAAGTCATGCTAGTGTGTATATTTTGATAAAGTGCGTGAAATAAACACACACACACACACACACACACACGCAATGTACCGTGGGTTATACAGTCTCTTTAAAGGGTCGTGTCAGACGCTTTTTGAGCCCCTGAATTCAACGGGAGGACTGATGTAAGTTGTTTACGTGGTTGAAATAGCAGCTCCAGTGAACTTAACATGGTCATTTTTGCATTACTGTGATATGAGTGTTGTTTTTCCACGCTATTTTATCGCGATTATTGTACGTAGTACCATGGTAAAACCACATTGGGGTTCATGAACGTGGACGTTGGTGTTTATCCGGTTGTACAAATGACAGTTTCACATGCACGTGAATGATTAAAAACACATTTTCAATATCAAGCTGTGATATATTTCACTCGATATATATGTATTTTTCCACTTCTCACAATGGGGTTTAAATTCCAGTGTATCACAACAAGGTATGTCATATTGTAAATACCATGGTATTAATTACCATCTGATTCCATAATGTCCTTTGCATGATTTTAATTGGCTGTTAGATTGAATGCTCAAAGTGTTTTAGTGGTGCCAGCATTAAAGCACATATGTCTTATGATATTTTTACATTCTAGAAATACGACCGTCAGTTTAAGTCTATGGAATTGTGTCTTGGTAGTTTAATTCTCCACCAAACCGATGATACCATAAGATCACATTGTATAGAGGGGTCTCACTCTCATTTCTTCTCGTTTCTTGCAGTGGAGGAAATGTGGTCCGTCTGCTGACATGCAGTGCCGTCCGATTACAAGAATCTGATGTCAAACCCGTGGAAACCAAGAGCCCGTCAGCACCCGTCAAAAGATCAAAGGAGTATGTCTTGTATACAAACACAGACAGTCATCTGTGCACGTGCACATTTGCTTACAGACACTTTTTAACACACTGGTTTCCAAACTTTCTCCAGTTAAACCACTAAATTATTTACTTTCAGTGAAAATTTGAATAGTTTTTGATGTAGGGGTAGATATTGATATTGGGACGCAAACAAATACGATATGTATTGTAGATCTATGCCGATATTTTTATGATATGATGTCTGTTTAGTGCAATTGGTTAAGCTACCAACACGTGACCTAATTTTAACCTTACGTTTAAGTTAACTTTTATATTCAGCAATAGACCTTTTCAGTTTTTTTAATGTACACACACAAAAAAGTTCTATGAAACCTTGAATGTTGTTGATTCTTCAACATGTTGTGTGCACAACAAAAAATGTTATTGAAAGTCGCTAATGTTAGTCACATTAATTTGTTACTCGTATTTTAGTTTCTTTTTTATTTTCACAATACGATGATACTATCATATTGTGAACCTAAAATAGATGTATGAGAATATAATTTTAGCAGTTTTATTATAGATACATATATATATTATTTATGTTGTGTGTTTTATATTTCTTTTGTGTGTATTGTATTTTTTTGTTTAGTCTCTTTCCTCCATTCCCTGGTCAGGAGAGCTCGCTGACATGGGACAGCAAAAACTATGAAGGTTTACCGATCGCACACATAAAAGCCACGTACAACAAGTAAGTTGCCTGACGCAGTTCAAATTAAACAGGCATCCAATTGTTACCTTTCCTTTTGGTCAGAGGCACGTTTCGGCTGGTTATAAAGGCATAAGGGGAATCCAGAGACTTTGAAATGAATAAAGATTCAAACCGAATGTGACCGTCCACTGGTGTGATTGAGATTGTGTTTGCAAACTTTGCTCACCGTCTTCTGAATTTCATTTTACACCAGCACACACATTCAGGTGACAGACAGCGCAGGCCAGTACATGGTCCGAACCTCGTGCGGCTCAGAAGGCTTCAAGAATGTGAAGAAATCCACCCCTGTTGCGGCACAGACTGCTGGGATTTCTGCTGCCGCGGTAAGACACACAGAAATAAAGATTTATCACACAGCACTGAGCTGAATGTGAAATTAAAGATTGAGAAAGATCTTATTTCTTATTAGAAATAGAGTTTGTGTATTAAAACCGATTGCAATACACTACACATTTGTTTCAGAGCAATTCATTCAAGTCTGTGCTGTCATGTATTCGGTTGTCACAAGATCAAGTCTGTCATTTGGATGTCGTCCACTGGATGGCAGCGCATTTCTTTCTAGTAATTTATCGGACCCTGGTGGATTGTGAAAGTACAAAGAGGTCTGCTTGTGGACTTCTTTTTCTGCTTTATTTGAACATTTTAAGACATGATGCCAGTACGAACAGAGGCATTTGTAATATTAGCAATATGGCCAGTCAAGAACATAATCAGAGCAAAGAGAGATGCGTTTTAAATGGCTTCACAGGTATGAATTTAACTGGTATACATAATGAAGTATCAAACCAAGTGGCATCAGCGAACAAATAATCTTAGGCATCCTCAGAGCTAAATGCCATTTTTATTGCCTATAGACGGTTTCAAAGCAACAACTAAAACAAACGTCACTGCGCATACTCGCGTTTGTGGACAAACTTAACTTCCGGTACACATCTGCAAACAATAGAGAGCCTGTGGGTTATTTCCGATAACAAGCAAAAGAACCGTTACTTGGCTAAACTTGCCTCTCCATTATTTTGAATTTAGACTGCGATACCAATCTCAACCACTAGATGTCAATGTCCCATACGGTTTCTTTAAATGCGACCAAACTACAGGACCCATTCAACAAATCGTGAAATTAACATACAAGACAATTCAACAAATCGTTTATTTAATACAGTTATTATACAATAAAATAGTAATATCTTATTATTAATATATATGAAATTAAATGGTATTAGACACTAGCCAGGCCGATAAACAAACACAGACCGGAAGTTATCTTCCGTCCAGGCGCGTGCATCCGATGAAACCGTCTATAAGAAGTTGGACGCCCACAACGACACGCAGGTGTCTTTCAACAGATTAACTATAGAAATGTTTCATTTAACAGACAGAAAGTGTCAAAACACTTTTCATCTTCATTTTAAATTATTTCTATTTTATCGCGTCAAACCCAAAAGCTTAGATAAAGAAAAGAAAGTTAGCAAATACATATTAATGGACGCACCTTTTTAGTGCTATTGTGTATGTGCTAAGGTTTTCTTTCGTTCTGTGTTGAACATGATCTGAGTCGGCAGTATGCGATCAACTGTTTCAATGATGCTTATACTGACAATTAGACCAGCCATGGATTGAAATAACATCCAGAATTTCCGTTTCATGTTTATGCATCCCCCTTGGCTATTTTCATGCAGTTTTTTTGTAATTTCATAAGTTTCCACCCTGAAGAGTCTAATGAGAAGCCTGACTCACAGCAGTCTATATAATCAGTATATGACTTCTCGCTGATAACCATTCATTTGCTGTATGGACACAAGCGTTATGATATAAATGAGTGGTTTCAGACAGACCTCAGACTCGACGCCCTGGCAATTTTGTTTTCCTCAGCGATTTATTAGTTTCTCATTATGCTAAATTTCCTGAATTTATGCGTGTTTGTCTTGGGCAGAAGGCGAAGGCGAAGGGGGTCACGTACATCCGCGTGCTGGTGAAAGGACTCGGTCCGGGGCGCTTGGTGAGTAGCTTTTGGTCTCATCAACAGCTGAGTTATGTGAAAGAAGGGGGCAGTATCGCTTCTTCGTGAATTAAGGTGCATTTTATTTGTTGCCATTTAGAGATGTTTGATTTGATTGTAATATGACTTTCATTCGTATGTGTTTGGAATGCAAATGGGATGTCTTGAAATAGTGCCGTTATCACCATAATAATTTACTTTACAATATAACATAGTGTAATGAAAGAATATAAAATACTTTCATTATGCTATTTCACAAACTCTGTAGGGTAAAAGTGGAAAGAAGAAAGAAAAATGAAGTAATAAAATGAATGTGGAACATTCAAGATTCAATATTTTATTTGTCACATACACATTTAAATTGAGGTTGCCATGGTCTTGCTATCAAATCGCTAAGGTGTTACTAAATGGATTTTAGTTTATTGTTATGCAGTTGCTAGGGTATTATGGGTTGTTGCTAGGTGATTGATTACTATCTCAAAAGACCCCATCATGTCATGATATCTAAGGGATAATCCACAACTAGCCGTGCGTTAGCTGTGGATTATCCTGCTTATACCATGGTCATTTGCCAATTTAAAGCTTTTAGTGATGTTTGTCATTTTAGATCAAACAGGTGTAAATTATAGTTATTTTGTCAGTTAATTTCAGATGTAATCAAACTGACTGGAGCTACCCGTTCGTTAAAGGGTTTTAATGCACACCTTCCAGCCAATCAGAATCGAGTATTCAAACAGACCATGCACCATCATGGTATAAGGTGGTTATATCCCAGAGGTTGATTTTTATTAAAACTAGCAGACGATTTGCAGTAACAAAGTTGAAAACTATAGAATAATTATTATTTTCACACAACAAATATTGATATTTATATATATTTGTACACATTATAACTATATAACGCAGATAAAGTTTTATCAAACGTTACACCTCTGATGAAAGAATTATTGTTAATTTACTCATTTGTTTATTTTCCATTATCGTGTCATTAGCTTAACACAGTATTTATCAATCTGTGTATATCACCCAAATGGGAAAGCACAGATTTGGGAGTTTTTATTCAATACTCAAAACTGACAGATGTGTTCTCTAAGATCAGCTGTGGTCCACATGCTCTTACTCTAAACCAGTGGAGGACAATAAGACTGGATGAGGGTCTAATGAACCCCTCCAGAGCTGAGGGCAACAGGGGGGCTTTAAGATTTCAATGACTCCTTTACCTACCCGGGTTTATTGAGCCATTTATGTATCAATGCAAGCCCAACAACTGTGGTGCCAACTGCTGTAAATGGGCATGTTTACCTGACTACTGCATATATAACACTGCGCAACACCCATAGAGGCCAACAATTCAATTGTTATTTTCCAGGCAGATATTAATTTGCATCCCTTGTCTTTTATAATGTCTGACTGATTTACGAGTAATAAGGCACCTGTAGGGTTATATTGTAAATATAGGCATATCATTCGCTTATATTCGCAACATAGCGTGGCATCTGTTACCTTACTAGTTAACGGGGAATATTCTCTGTTCTTTAGAAGTTCTATAAAATTATCAAAAAGCATTTTTGCAGTCACGTTAAAAGAGCGTTTTATCGACCCCACTTGTCATTGCTAAACATTCTAAAAATGTTATAAAAACGTTTAAATATTATTTGACATCGTTAGTGGAAGATTTAAAAACATTCGGAAACCATGTTTCTTAATGGGAATGTTAGGAAATGTTCTTATAACGTATTTTTGTTAGCAGGGTTGCCCAGTAAAGTCCCATTTTATTTTTAAAAGAACTATACAAATTTTTAACTAATCCCTCATGCAGAAACAGGTTTAGCAGTATGCGGATGTATATGCTCATTTTGTCATTGGATTTATCTTGTTGCTGACTTGGCCGACATTGATTTTGCTCCCTCTGTGTATAGTCGGCCATAAAAGGGTTAACCATGGGAGGACTGGAGGTTGTTTCCATCACCGACAACACCCCGGTGCCACACAATGGCTGTCGCCCTCGCAAAGCGCGAAGGATGTGAGGAGGAACAAGCCCTGTGTACCCAGATATCTTGACTGTCGTTTTCTGCACATCTTCATCGGTGATCCAGTCTGAATAGAGAGACTGAATTATGCAGGTCATCCCAGTTCAGCTTTCAATGCTTTGTATTTTCTTTTCTTTTTTGCAATAACATCTTTAATGACATATATGTGTTATCTACATTTTTCTTAACTATTAAAGAGTATTAAAGGCTCACGTGTCTTGTTTGCTATCTTATTGAGCTACATTTCAGCTGCTTACATTTGAAGTACTTTCTAATGAATCGAGTGTTGGGGAAAAAATGTGACAAGCTGTGCTATTGTTTCGGGAAATTGCAGCAGAATTATTCCTCAACGTGTGCTTTGAAAGGTATGTTATTTTATATACATATACGCATTTTTTTTTTTTTTTAATAAACATTATTGTTTTATGTACAAGCACTTAATCCAAGTCCGTTTCCAGGGTGGAATAGCGCCCTATAAATAAATGGACCCTTGTAAAATTATTGCCCTTTCCTACCATTACATCAGGTGCTTCGTTGCCATGACAACGGCAATTAGCAGGAACTCAGGCAGGCGGTTGAATATAAGTCTGTCCCTAGTACCCATAGCAACCAAGGTCAGGCCTGCAACGCACATCTGCTTACATAGTAGCCCAGCTTTAGTGCACGCTATAGCTTGAGGACTGGAAATGAAAAAGACGTTATCTCAGAAATTGCTTGCATTTCAGTTTGTAACCCAAAGGTTAAATAATTAAGCTTCCTGCACTATTGTATCTTATTCCAACAGTTGCAGTTTCATTAACATAAACGTGGATTTCTCGCAAAACCTCCCCGCATATGATCCTTCATCATCAGTCCTTTTCCTGCTCTCCTTTCACACCACAAAACACGTCTCATCAGCGGCAAAGCGTGACTCCTACCAGCGTTTTAACCCAGATGGCCAAGCATTTCAGATAGCCTGTGTATGCGACAGAGGCTCTGACATGAAACCAGAGTTGCCCTGCTGGGCTTTTGTGGGCAGTGATTAGAAACTAGAGCCAACACAGTTGATTGAATGAAGAGTTAAAAGGTTTGCTCGCTATATGCGTGCTTGCGAGTCGTGCATCAGAAAGTATACCTGGCCTTGAAGAACACATGGTGTATTATACCCTTTTTCAGCTGGGCTATCAATTGAAATCCTGTGCGTGTTTATTTGTTGTGTGATAGCATAGAGGTGAAAGTTCTTAATAAGTAATCATTACACAACTAGTCTTCAAGATACAATTTGCAATGATTGCATGGAAATCTTAAATTCAGCTGTGCTTATGTTGTAATTTCTTTACATTTAGATCTTACATCATTATATTTTGCCTCCGCCTGACGATTTCTTCAGAGCTGAGGGTTAAACCGGCTGTAAATGTTAAAGATCCATTTGGAAGCTTGCATGACCCATGTAACCCTAGGAACCATATAATGAGAGCTACTCAGGCATCCATTTCCACATATTAGTAGCACACACTTTCCTACACTGCTGGGAGAGACCCTGCAGGATATCTGCATTGAATTTGCAATCATAATGTGCGTTTTTCATTTAATAGCATATTTATTTAAAGAAGGTAATCATATGAGAGACACATACATATTTTACCTGCCATGATTTGTCCAGATCCTTTGAGCTATGGACTACTTGCACAACTACTTCCGCTTTGTAATTATTGCGGCTTGTGCGTTTCCGGTAATGTTTAGCGCACCTACATGAAGATATGCATTAAAGGAATAGTTCCCCTTTAAAATCACCTTCTGTCATCATTTACTCACCCTGTTGTCAGTTTAAACCTGTGTGATATTCTTTCTTCTGCAAAACACAAAAGAAGATATTTTGAAAAATGTCGGTAACCGAAAACCGTTGGTCCCCATTGACTTCTATTGTAAGGACACAAAACCAGTCAATGGGGACCAATGATTTTTGTTACCAACATTTTTCTAAATATCTTCTTTTGTGTTCTGCAGAAGAAGGAAAGTCAGACGAAATGGTGAATAAATGATGACAGAATTTTCATTCTGAAGGTGAACTATTCCTTCTGGCATCTCGATTAGGTAAATTTCAGAAATGCAGCAGTGCTGAGCATCATTAACGTTTTCTTATTTTGTCAAAGATACTTCATACATGTTTAG
The DNA here is from genome assembly GCF_024868665.1 of Triplophysa rosa. Taxonomy (NCBI): domain Eukaryota; kingdom Metazoa; phylum Chordata; class Actinopteri; order Cypriniformes; family Nemacheilidae; genus Triplophysa; species Triplophysa rosa. The sequence goes on from NC_079890.1 coordinate 2,612,443, forward strand.
GCTTCAATGACAATTAAATTAGTCCATACAATGATTGCAAATGCTTTTATTTGGTTAAATGTTCTTTTTTGGACTTGGTTTCAAATAAACTAGCTGTTTTTTCATGCTGGCCGGCCTTTAAAAAATACACAGAATATGCAGATTTAAAGACCAACTGAAGTGCAGCATTGTTTGCAGCATTGACGATATCTACTGAAACAGGAGGTTAGGGTGGGATAATATTGAGAAGCTCCTCCCCCTTTTAAAAGAATCAGCTTTCAGCCACATTTTAAACACATAAAACCAGAAACCTAAGGAGACATACTATTATAAAACAGAAGTATGTCGTGAAATTCAGTACAAGTAGTCCATTACGTCTTTTCCTCCTCATTTAACTGCCAGACTTCTCGCAAGCTGTCAGAGCGCTCAACAGCTCCGTGTGACAACCTACCCAACTAACCTTTCAAGCGGACCTCCTCCTATGCACCCTACCCAAACCCCTAATTCTGTTCCTCAAATACCAATCTTTACTCCTCGACAGTCCTTTTAAAAGCATGATGCACTTTACACACCACAATGGACCTACAGCCATTCAGCATTTGTCCCTATTATAAAATTGTATAGCGCACTGTACTGTATGTTGTACCGTTGCTTTTATTGTTTGTAGCAAATTGGCTCAGCGGCCCCTGCGACTTCTGCTATGCGTTTATAGAATGCGGTCAAGCCGCATTCCATAGGTATGCCAAATGGAAATTCTATTTTGATCACAGAATCAAGGCCGCTAACATCGTTGGCATTGTGACATTATTTTCCCGACGTTAAACTGAACAGTAAAACATTCAGATGCATTACTGGAACGAGAGTCCGGGGGCTTTTTCAAGAAAGTGAAAATGGGAGTAATGCAATAAGTTCCACAGAAATCACTAAATGAAAAGGGTCGAATGACCCACAAGCTCTCGCTGATGGAGACGTAATTGACATCTTTTTCTTTTTTACAGTACTCCTAATTCTTAAAGGCGAAAATTCAAGTAGGTACGTGTGAGGGTATTAAAAGCAGAAAATCCAGCTCCGTGTATAACTTGAGTGCTTGATAATGGGCTTCCATCCAATTATCCGCTTCTAAGAATGTAGACATATAAGTTGTAATTTTCTGTAATGGCAGGATGTGGACATTGGGGAAAAAAGGATAAAAGTAAAAAAAAAGATATTAGAGGAACTGTGATGTGTGCGCCGCTAAATACTTGTCGATTTTGTGGCATTTTTGGACCACAGGAGTCGGTCCTAATGTGCTGGCCTTTAGAAAATGTTGAAGCCGGCTCGGCAGAAGCATCTTCAAGATGACCGCTGTCCGCCTTTTTGTTTTCATCCAAAAATGTCCCGTATTACCCCTCCCTCTCCCCGCTCAGGCTTTTAGCAGCTCCTGGCGATGGTACATTATCAAAATGGAATAGGAGGCAGAGAATGGAAGATTAGAATGCTCATTGGCTATTTAGTCAAGAAGCCTAGTGCCCACTTGAGCTCCATTTGGGCGCTCTTACCTGTCCTGCTGCACTGAATAGCATCTTTGTTCTACAGACCAAGAGCCCGGCAAGATGGTAAAGCCGCTGGGGTTTAGAGAACGGATAGCAACACAAAGCATTATGAGATAAAAGACATTTCCTAGAAGATATTATGAATAATATGCAAGCCGGGGACAGGCACTAATTGTTGAAACATTATATTAATGGCTAGTCTTTTGTCGACCTATTACTGACCTTTTACAGAACAGCGTCTTTGGCTTAATGTAGTCTAATTTACTAGTTTAATGACTTTCTGGAGAAGTTTGGGGCATAGGAGCGGAAAAAAACAAACGCTTGTTGAATCTGAACACACTGAAAACTTTGTATGAAATATATAAATCACTTTACTGTGACAAAAAAACATTCATTCAAAGATTTAAAGCATCATTTCAAGGTGAACAGGTGTTTTCGATTTATGCTCAAATGAAATTTTTGCCGAGTGCGAAGTTCCCCCGTGTGACCGAAAACACCAGCGCAATCGGTGTGATTTGGCAGCAGCAAAACAAACTCTCTGCTTGTAGCATTTGGTTTGTCTAAAAGGTCCAACGAGGGATTGCTTGGATGATTAGCCATCAAGATGACAGATCTCTGTTGCTTAGGAACATGACGAGACTGCATGAATTGTTGCATCGCTTGATCTCCTCCAAGCAGACTCGTGGTGACAGCACTTGTTAGTTCCCTCTTCCGACGTGTATGTTTACGTATGTTTATTGCACGCCATCGGTTTGCTGCTCACCGCCGTGCTTTTCAACGCAAGCACAGCACTGAGGCTTCTAGCGCATATCATTCGAATAACCTATAATGTCATTTTTCAGATTCATTTGTTAATATTTATAAGTCCCATCCACGCCTGTATACGTGGACTGTCCTGATACTCGCAAACGTTTCTGTCTCGAGTACTGGCGGCTTTGTGATGCTGGTTGCCATGGTTACCTCCTGGCACCAAACAAAAGGGGGAATAAGGAGGAGGAGGGGGGAAACCCAATGAAAGTGGGTGACTGGCCCTGCTCCCTGTGTTTTGTTAAATTTTGTTAACAGGACAAAGGGCATAGTGAGTTTGAGATATATGTATTCAGTAAAGAATGTAAGCTACAGAATTTTTTACTTCGCATTCAGAACGAGCATTCTTGTTCTGGTCTTCTTTCTGCTTCATTTGCTTAAATATAACGTTTTCTTAGAATTGCATTTAATGATAACAGTGCGTCATTTTATTTCTGTTTACAGATTGTTAAATTGTAAGAAGGGGTAAAAAATACTCCACACTCTGATTAAAATAATGAGGATATAAGTGAAAACCCATTGGGGGCATGAAGGTTATTAGTGGATTATAGTGGTAGTAGATTAAAGTGGCCCTGCTAAAAGAGCATTTGAGAATGCTTGAGCTAGCTTACTGAACACATCTTAAAATGCCTCTTAGAATTAATAGTATTAAAATGATCAGGAAATAATGAACGCTTGATTGTATAATTAGTGCTCAAGGAAAGAGTTTGTAGGTAAGGGCTTTTGTACACAAGTTGAATACAACTAAATAACCAATTTTAGGGAAATAACCTTATAGGTGGACTTTATGATTTATATCCAGGAAACTCAGGGAGTCCATGGAGTGAATTTAAAGGGGCGATGGAGTTCCAGTTCAAAATGTGGTGGGTGTTCATCTTTTATCCACAGAAATGCTATGCAAATTTCATAATTTCGTAAACAAATAGAGTGCGATTTTCGGCAAATATTAAAAATATAAAATACGTCCCCAAGTAGAGTCCCTGCAGGGAATCTCATGATATAATACTTATTCTGATCTTCACTTAAAACAATCAAGGCAAAAATCCTCCAGTTCTTGCTATAGAATTGTATGATTCATTTATCATTTATGATTATTAGCATTGATTTTAAAATAGCTTGTTATGGAGAGGTCGTAAATTGCTTACGAAATTAGGAGTGTAACTGTAAATGAATTACAGATGTATATACTTATTAAGCTCATTCTTAATTAATATTACTTTTTCGGTGACGTCATCAACACACCCCTGCCCTGTCGTGGTGACGTCATCGGCGCGCTCGCGAAACAGCCGGGCCACCTGTCGGTTGAGTGAGCGTTGCCTTTAAGAAGCTCGTGCAGGATGAGAAGCGGAGCTGTCCGCGGCACATGGTGCTGAAACACGCCGAGACGTTCAGAAAACGCGAAAGAAGCGCTGCTTACGACGGAGAAAACGGGTTGAAATGAAACCGGTGGAGAAATACATCGCTTTTAGCGTGTAGCTTTCACATTTTCTCCGTTTTTTAAGCATGTTGACGCGATGTCATCTGTGTGTTTGGCGTGGGAGTGAGTGCCAAAGACATCACTGGACGAAGCAACAGGTAGTTTTTATTTAATTTACATCATTTATTTTGATTTTATTGCTTTGTTGAATTCTTTCGGACGTTTTAAAGGACAACTGTGTGTTGTGTTTTATAGCAGAAAGGAACAAATCGAGAGCTTTAATTCAATGTTGTTTTTCCTCCGTTTCTTTTCTTTTAGGACTTTGTAGTGTTTGTATTCCTCGCGACGATTTGAGTCATTTAGACCTGTTGAAATGCAAACAAGTGTTTGGGATCTTGTAGGATTTGAATGGTTGTCGTTGTCTTTGGCTCAACGCCTGTCATTCCCAGTGCACAGATTGAGTGATTATGTCCATTTGGTGAATTTACATTTTGGCTGTTCTGTAGTGTTGAAAACCTCTGCTGTAATGATGCTATCTTCTTGTTTTATTTCTGGTTATGTGCATATGCAGAAGTTAAAAAGTATTTTTTTCTGTTTTTGAGGGAACATCCTCTTTATAAACAGAATTTGCTTTTTTCTAGGTCACTGACAATACACTATAGTTTGTCTGGTGAAGGCCCCGGGTTGGCTTTCAATTTCTATTTTTTCAGTTGTGGTCACGTTCTGTTCATAGTCAAAGCAAGTTTTATTAGTGTTTTACAGTCCCGTCCGAAAATACACTTAATAACAACAAATGCCTAAATATGCAAATGCGCCATTTCAACCTATTAGTGTTATCATGCATTGTAAAAATGTCAAAATGATTCAAAATATTTTTCATTCCAGATTGCTGTTTCTCTTAAAGATAGTATGGCTGTGAGAATACCTGGCAACGATTGATCTGGTTGCAGAAAGAGCATTCTTTTTTATTTTCATAACCTTTCTGCATCTTCCATAATCGCTTAATTGTTATACATGCACGTTTTCAATAACGCATTCTTGCTGTTTAGTCGGCATGACACCAACAGAAATAGGTGGGTTCACATATGGCATGGCCATGAATGTACACCCAACTTTGAAGGGACGTGCTTTTGAAGAAGCAGGCCTTTTGAAGCCCAACATGGCTTTATAAAAAAAGAAGATCAAAATTTGATAGAATGTGCACGAAGAGGGGACACATTTGATGTGGTATTACAATCAGGCTTGGAGGAGGACCCGATCTTGCCCTATGGTCTCTAAGGGCACAGGGGTGCAGGGACAGGATTTGATCCGCTTTTCATAGACCCATGTGCTTTTAATAGAATGCAATAGCTGGATTCAGAAATAACCTCTTCTTATAAAGAACACGTTTAAAAGGAGATATAATTAAGTATCTGGTTGCTTTGTGCTACAATCTGTAATTTTTTTGCAACTAGGAAAGGTATAAAAGCTTTAAAGCATGATATAAATCATTATGTGATTTTAACCGGTCTAGATAAATCATCATTCAAATAAATTTACAGATAATGTGCCAATAAATTTACTGTCACGTCTGTTACTGGGTTTTCTGGGTTTCATTGTTTAAGGGAAATGAAAAACTAAGCGATGGATAGTTGGCTACATATGGTTAGGACACTAAATAACATTAACTTACAAAATGATCTTATAATGTGATCATGCCGGTGTCATGCAGGGTTTATTTCAGGGTCATGTCTGGCGGATGGAGGCCCTAATAAGGAGATGTGTCACAGGAGAAGTCTTCGCTTCAAGCATTTCAGCAGAGGTAACACCCAGATGAGAAGAGCCATTCTCACCTGTCCTTACTCAGAAGAAGGTAAACACTGCTCACGCAACAGACTTAAAGTGATAGTTCAACCAAAAATAAAAACACCATTTTGTTTAAAACTTTTATATGACTCGTTCTTCTGTGGAACACAAAAGGAGATATTTTGAGAAATGTCTAAGTGGTTTTCTGTCTATACAATGAAAGTCAATGGGGTCCAATGTTGTTTGGTTCTTCAGACATTATTCAAAATATCGTCTTTTGTGTTCTGCAGAAGAAAGAAAGTCATACAAGTTTGAAAAGAAAGAAAGGGTGAGTAAATGATGAAAGACTTTTTCTGCTTTAGTCTAAAAAAGGCGGAATCATATAGTTAAACAGAAAATGTCGTATCACTGCTGTGTAATTCAAGCCAGTTACTGTACTTCATTGCTATTAAACGGAAGACCCGCAAAAACAAAAAGGTTTTCTTTTTAACAGACAGCCTTATATGATGTCATCTAAATGAAAGCAGATCTGTATGTCTGACATTTTTGGAACCTAAAGACACCATAAATCAAATATTAAAGATTGGAATGTTATAGGTTTCAAAACGCAAGTTTCAAAAAACATTTTACAAAAAAAATAAAGGCAATGCCCTATATTTAAAAAATGTATCATATATTTTAAAATATAATATTAAAAAGATAGCAACCTGTGATGGCTAGGACTTTATATCTGATGGTTTTGAGAAAAATAACGGCATTCCAAATGTTAGATAAAAGACAATATTTGTGGGCTTTTAACAATAATATTTCCCCTTTTTGAGCATTCGCTGGAGTTATTCAGGTATTGGTAATTAGCAACTGCATTTTTAAGGAAAACAACCAGCTGTGATTTAGCCAAATCACTGACTCGTATAAGCTTCAAAGAAATGCAACTGACATCTGATGTACTAGCGAATTAGTACTGCCACATTAAATTTGTTTGCGCCTAATTGTGAACGTGCAATCTTTAAATAATTCTGCTAAGTAATTATTTCAGGGGAAGAGGGTTTCATTAATATGTCGGTTTAATTCGACCTCAGTAGAACAGAATATACAATTTTGCTGTGTATGTTATACAACGTGAACATGCAGTTCTTCTGTTCTTTCTGTATTGTTTGCATAAATAACAATAGGACTAAAAGATTGCCAACATTTATATTATTAAACTTGTTTATGATAACACGTCACCCTCTAAGCCAAGAAGGGTATGTACTTGTTTGTTCCTATTATTCATGCACGCTAATTAAAAAAAAAAAGATGCTTTTATTATCTGATCAACCTCTGACAGGCTTCTATTAAACAAACAGACTGTCTCACGAATAGGTCGACGGTAAAAATTTAAAATGTTTTATTTTGCCAGGCATTTCAATTCAGTGGGGAGGAAGGAATTAATGAAATGAATATAATAAAGACCATGTTAGACCTTGCTTTCTCACATCTCTGTGAGTAACAAGCTTGGCTGATGAAGCGTTGTAATCAAATTACAGTAGACGCAGAGAATATTGCATGACTTTTAAGTAAACACCATTACAGTCAACCTGCAACAGTATAAGCACAAAGTTGATTTTGTTCTTATTTCTTCACAGAATTGTTTCATTTTTAACTTCATTTATTCAAGGTCTGCTCTGAGGATGAAGATTTATGTTAAGAATTCAATCCACCGCTTAAAAACAAACTTTTTAATAAATAAAAATTGAATGAGAAGTGTGGATGTTTGATGACCATGTCATTCTACAGAAATCACAAAAATATACTTGATACCATAATATCTGTTGTTTCCCTATTCCTGAACATTTTGAAATAAGAGTCAAATAAGGAATCGTGGTTTCTAGAGCATGGATAATTCCTTGTAAAAATATTCTGGGAAAATCCTCTCTATTCTTACATTTTCTCTCTTCTGTCATTCAGTCCAACACGAGTGCCTATAGAGAGTTTCTATCTATTCTCCTCACAAAACGGACTAATTAAGTTATTCTTCTGAAATAGGCAGTCCGGTTGTTTATTTTAACGGCGGACACAATTTTCACAACAATATTTCTGTTGTTTGTATTGTTCGCCTTCTCATTTCAGAATGTTTGTGAAAATGGTTCATGAGTGCCAAGTCAACCATCTTGCACAAGTGCTTATTATGACCATTAGTGTCTATTCAAACCACACGAGGATCAAACTATAACCACTTTTACCCACAATGCTTTAGTGAAAATTGTGCGAAATTTAGTTCGTTGCAACCGAAGGACATCATCTCTTGAGGTTTTAATAATGCATTACAACTATTATTATCTGCTAAGAGGTTGATTGGAAAGCCCCAAGTAAAGGAACCTTTTTTATGAGATACAATTCTTACTGCATATAACCCTAATAGTCCTTACTATTAGGACTAAATAACCTCAATGAGATTTCGTTTCTTGAAAATAAGTGTGTGTGTGTTTGTATGTACAGATAGATCGATGGATGAATGGAACGGTTCTAAAAAGTCAGTGTAACCGTTTTTAACCTCTAGCTAAAGTCGCTGTATAACCGTTTTGAGAAAGCAAGTAAAATATTTTATGAGGGCAGCCCCTTTGCATCTATATTTACCAAACGGGTAGAATAAATTGAAATGTAATATAGAATGCGTCCGAAAGGCTCAGCTGACATCCTGTGGATATAAAAACAGATACGGACAGCACAGACTGCCTCTGGAAAAGGCATGGAGATTCAATAGCTTGACATTATTAACTCCACACCATTTTTTCTGATCCCGTCTTCAAGTCACCGTATATTAAACAAGTCTTTTATTGGCTCCCTGGTATTTTTTCTTCAGATCTGAAATGTTTCAAACCCTTGTGGTCCATGTGCACTTCAAAGATTCCGTTTTTTTTGGGCACCGTGGAAGACTAGTGATTTTGTTGTTGTGAAGTCACCAGTGCCGACAACAAGTCACAGTCTTCCTCAGTGACCACAATCCACTCACCGTGACCTTCACTCGCCCTCGACTGACGATCATCATGAGACATTGATTATGATAGATCAACGGGATAATAAGATCCTAAGATGTTGGCATTGGTTAACCAAAATTATAATTTAATCAATTTTACTTTTCCCAAAGTGCATTGTTTCAAAGTTGCTTTCCTTTTATATGTTGTTTTGGTCTCCAAATAAATAATTAATTTAAAGCAAACGCCTCTATTTTTGACAGTTTGGGATTGGAAGCTCCTTCAAGTGAAAGTTCGCACAAAATTTAATTTGTTTCATCCATTATCGTTCAAAACCTGTAAATGACTCTTTCTTTTGCGGAAAACAAAAGAAGATATTTCGAGAAATGTCTCTCGGTGGTTATTCTTATAAAAGTCAATGAGGACCAGCGTTGTTTGTTTACTAACGTTCTTCAAAGTATCTTAATTTGTGGTCTGCAGAGTAAAGATAGTTATACAGGTTTTGGAAAGACATGGGGGTGAGTAAACGATATAAGAATTTTCATTTTTGTAAACTACCCCTTTAAAGAAAACAGTTATGCAAATGCAAGATGAATTGTAATATCAGTACCTTTTATTCAAGAGAAGGCAATGGCATGAATTATTTTTATACAGCTATGAAAGCCAAGCTTTTGTAATAGACATACTGTATAACAGAAATGGCTGGGAAATGATAAGCAGTTGCAAGCCGAACACACTACAAGAGAAGGAATATTCACTCAATGTACAACAGCATCTAATATAGCTTTGATTAAATGGCTTATGGTTTATAATTAAGCTCTTGAAATAAAAATCCTAACTTTGCCTATAGATTTTTAACAACATTTTGATGACATTTTCATGCTTATTTATCACACAGCTGTAACCCAATTCCTAAGAACGACAGCAGTATTTGGCAATATTACTAAATTACACATTCAATCCTTTAAGTGTGTAGGCTATTATTTTACATATGCAGTTTATGCCGACATTAATTCATATTTGCCCTTTCTAACATAAATTGTAAGCTTAAATCTTGAATAACTAACATATGGTAATATCCACATTATTTGTTAATACCCTAAAATTGTTTATAAAGGATCACAAATGTTCCACCACTGATATGACACAATCAATTTGAAACGATGTAAAAAAACTACGACATTTAAGAAAAATAAATCACTTGTAAACCATCCATACATTAAAACAGCAGAGAAGTCGTTAAATCAATAATATAAAACACAGAAGTTGGCTTTAAGATCGTACAGAAGGTTTATGTTCATCGTTAACAGATCTGAAGGAGGAATATTTTATTCAGGCATCTGGGGAGCCGACTGAATAGGAGCTGCGCAGACTGATCGCAAGAACATCAAAGCACCGCGAGAGCGCACTAAAACTTAGCTTTTAAATAAGTCTCGCGGTACCTGATGTCATACATTGATCAAACTGCGCAGCGACACATTGAGATGCACAAACCCATCGACATCAACGCATCCTGAGCTCGTGGGCTGGTCTGAATCTGAATCCAGACCAGCCATCCAGGGATTGGGATCCAAGGCAAAGGGATCAGAGTGATCGACTATGAAAAAACAGTAAGTTAAGAGTTATGAAAAATACTACAAAATAAAAGCAATTTTTTTGCGTTCCAGGCGCTCGTGTTTTTCTGGGATGTGTGCCCGTTATGTGGATGTTAAAGAGACTCGCTGAAACTTCTGAGGAGTCTGCTAGCGGCTAACTTTGTAACATTAGCAGTTGAGCTAACCTGACTTTAACGAAAAAACATAAACAAAACCCCACATTTGTAGAGATCTTCACCACTGTGTTTAATTTTGCCTGGTGTTTTTTCTTTTAGAAACGCTGAAAAATGTAATGTTTACCAGAGAGTTTACCAAAGTTGTTAGACTGTGAGCTCAGAAAGTTTTGCGGTGTATTATTATTGTCTCGTCGTTTCTGTCATGCGATTTGTCTGTTAATTAAATAGCTTCGACAAAATGTCACACAAATCTTACAAAAATAACGTCTGTTCTTCCGAATCTGTTGCAGCATTAGTCAATATTAAGGATAAACTTACAAAACACTATACAGCACAATTAACGTTACAGGACAATAAACAGTTAATATTGTAATTTGTGTGGCAACTCATGACAACATTTATATGTATCAGAAGATTTTTTTTTAAAGTCAAATTCATTATTCTAGGCAAATGCCTTTTTTTTGCAAGAAAGCACATTTAAATTACACTTACATCTAAAAATTGCCAGCATTGTTGTAATGGAAATAATACAGCTCACTTTGACATTTAGGCTATGTCACACTTTATGGGCTTTAAACAGTAAAACTAATATGTGCAAAACATTTATTAAAACAGCAAACATGTATTAGGCAACATAATACATTCCAACAACATTCCAACAAAAATGAGATTGAATTCAGGCAAAAAAAATCCAGACAGTTTTAAAGTAGATGTTTAATACGATTATACAAAACCACAGCTTGTAAAAACACATTTTTGCATATCTGGGCGTTAAACCTTATAATTACAACAAGGCCAAGTTTCACATTGTTTGATCTTAATATATTTATGATTCAAAAAAGGGCTGCGTGATATTGAAGAAAAATGTGATATGATAATGCTGAAAGTTTGTCAAATCTATTTCAAATGTATACAAATATTTCTGATAACTAAAAATTAAATAACCATTATACATGCTTTACACAATTCCTGGGAAAACAAAGCACCACTACTTCTTATGAACGTGAACGGCCATGTTTTACTGTTGCTGTACATAAAAATGTCAAATTCTAATGTCGTTTTAACTAGTTTTTATATTAGTTTGGTATAAGAACATCTTGGCTTGCTCACACATCCTAAGTATTAAAATCGCTCTGTTGTTGCAAACCTTTGTGATATGCGTGTTTTTTGTAAATTGCGATAATATTGTGCAACCCTGTAAAATATTGAAATGGTTGTTTGTTGTGTTTACCTGGAACTGTTAAGTACGTGCTTTAGACCACCCGTTTTTTTTTATCAACATTAATAACTATGTTGTATGATCATTTATCATTGTAGTATAGTACATTAGATTTCATACCTGAAAATATTACCAGTGTGTTTTGTAGCATGTTGTTAAAGGTGTTAAAGTCTGAACAGCACCATTGATCTTTAAATGTTTTTAGTGGCCGTCAGATGACCAAAGTTGTCTCAGACCTCTGAAGTCATGAGGGACTGCTAATCAAATCAGCGATGTCTCCAAAAGGAGTCGGCCAGAGCAAGGTGGAGGAAACCGCCGTGCAGGTGGCCGTCCGGGTGCGACCACTTTTGCCCAAAGAGATTCTGCACAACCATGAGAGCTGCATCACGGCAGACCCCGAGGAGAAGAGGGTCACCTTGGGCAATGACCGCCACTTCCACTGTGACTTCGTCTTTGAGGAGCGCTTGACCCAGGAGGATGTGTACACCGACTGCGTTCAGCCCCTCATTGAATCCTTCTTTCATGGTTTCAACGCCACTGTTTTTGCCTATGGGCAGACAGGCTCGGGCAAAACCTACACCATCGGAGAAGCCGACATTTGTGAGTGTGTTTTAAAGAAGTGCTTTCATCTTCGAGGTATATCGACTCGAGTATTGTGACAGCCGACGTGTTTTGTAAACAGATCACAATCGTGCCGTTCTTCGCTTCCTTATAGCATATTATTAATTGGGCTCCATCGAGACCAGACGTGATTCACAAGGCTGTGAAAAAGCTTGTCTGTGTCTTGTTAAATTGCTTCCATGAGTTGGCACGCTCTCGCCGCCAGCAACACCTCCCCCGGCTCAGTTGCCACCCTTCCCCTTGCCATCTGAGATCTTGCTTTTCAGCATTCTGCCGCTCCGAGTTATTCATTAACCTGCTGTTGGTTTTTTGGCTGCAGCCGCTTTGAGGGAAGATGAACAGGGCATCATTCCCAGGGCCGTGGCCGAGATCTTTAAACTGCTGGACGAGAATGACCTCATCGACTTCTCCGTTCGAGTTTCCTACATCGAGGTTTACAAAGAGGTCTTCAGGGACCTGCTGGAAGTGGAGACAGCCAGTAAAGACATACATATTCGAGAGGATGAAAAGGGGAATGTGGGTAAGTTGTGGACTGGACTTCTTACGTATATCGAACACATGAATACAATATATACATAGAGTATACCTTTATCCCCAAAATTCTTAAAGCAAGCCTGTTCCAATATACAACAAGCACATATTCTAGAGAAAGAGGGTTAAGAGTCTATTCAGGAAGTCTTTTGTGTTTCCCTGCAGTGCTGTGCGGTGTGAAGGAATGTGAAGTGGAGGGGCTTGATGAGGTTCTCAGTCTCTTAGAGTCCGGAAAGACCGCCCGCCACACAGGGGCCACCCAGATGAACCCCCACTCCAGCCGCTCCCACACCATCTTCACGGTGTTGATGGACCAGAGGCGTGGATCTTCACGAGGAGCGAGCGGAACCTTGCAGATCCTGTCTTCCAAGTTCCATTTTGTGGACCTGGCTGGATCAGAGCGCATCCTTAAAACCGGCAACACCGGCGAGCGGCTAAAGGAGAGCATTCAGATCAACAGTGGGCTTCTCGCTCTCGGAAACGTCATTGGAGCTCTCGGGGACCCTAAGAGAAAAGGCACCCATATCCCATATAGAGATTCTAAAATCACCAGGTACAGATTTTTTATTACGTTTTCAAAACATTTACAGTGAATTAGTGGTGTTTGTTGCGGCAAACTGTTACTGATTTGCATCCTATTGTTGTTAGGATCTTAAAGGACTCTCTCGGAGGCAACGCCAAGACACTCATGATCGCCTGCATAAGCCCCTCATCCTCAGACTTCGACGAAAGCCTCAATACCCTCAACTACGCCAAGCGGGCCCGTAACATCCAAAACCGAGCGACCGTCAACTGCCGAGGAGAGCCGGACCGCGTCGAAGGCCTCGAGCTCCAAATTAAAGCGCTCCGACGTGCGCTTGAAACCCGCCAGCGATCTGAAACCCGCATCATCGCTCGCTCCGACCCCGGTAAAAGACTGAGGCCCTTCGAAGTGGACGTGGGGAAGCTGCAAGCAGAGAGCGCCCACTACAGGACGTGCACGGACTCGGCCTACAGACTCTTTACAGAGCTGCAGGGAGAGGGAACGCTGAACGCTAGTCAGCTGTTGAGGGTGAAGGAGTGGCTTTGCGCCGTGGAGGAGGAACGGAGCGGACTGACCTCAGCGTCGGGTCTGGACAGTGGCATTGAGAGCAGCTCTACTGAGGACAGCTCAGCGCTGAAGAAGGGACGGGCAGCGTTTAATAACCAGGTATGCTGACGGAAGTTGATCTTTGAATATTGAAGGGGAGCGTGTCATTTATACAGCACCGGTAGTGTCACTAGTTTCCTCACCTGCCAGTGGGTTGACAGACGGATAGTACCGCCCTAAATTCGCATCATAGGTTGATCCAATGTAATGCCTAAGCAAAAATCTGTGTTTTTTCTGGGCAATTTGCTTACAAATTGCTATTTTATTTAATAGTTTCAATCTGCATATCACGCTAGGATAAGAGAAAATGTTGTAACTTAAAAATGGTTGCACTACTAGTTTATCATAAAGGTAATGATAATGTATCTTGCCTGATCATTTTTTCTGATCATTTTGGGCTGTTTGATTATATGTGATAATGCTATTTGAAGTGATACTTTGATGTATGTTTGACGTACTTTGAGGGTGCGAAACATTCACTGATGCCCAAGAAGCACGAGTAATGGGTATGCAAACATTTGAACTAGGTGTTTTTTTCTTTAATACTTACATTTTTCAGATTCTGCAAGGGACATGTATTAGCAGAACTGTACGTAATTGTCGTGTCAATGGGTTTTTTTATGGTAAAGGAGCAAGTAAAAGCAGATTGGAGCTGTGACCGAGAAAACAGCATTACACAGCTGCAGGCTCAGATACAGCAAGTAGAACAAGAAAACACAGACTTCTTAGCCGCGTTGGAAGATGCCATGGAACAATACAAACAGCAGGTGAGTGTGAAGCCTCTAGCAAAAAACATCCGAAAATTTCTTGCAAAAGCGTCTAAATAAAGAGAGACCTACTGCGTGCTGTGCTAATTATATGTGCGCCGGTCTGTGTTTGTGAAAGACGGGACGCATTCATTGAATTCGGTTTTATTCCTATAACGCCTTTCACAATTTGCATTGTCGCAAAGCAGCTCCACTGAAAAGACATTTTTAAGAAAAGCAGAAAAATGATGCGGAGATAGATAGATAAATGTGGTCCTGTGACGTGATGTGTCTCGGGTGTGTCTTAAGAAATTATAGGCACGAAAACTGTAGAACTGTTATGGAAAAATGGACTTGGTATGAAACATACCTAAACACATTTTGACAATGGATTGAATTGATTTGTATTTATTTCTTCCACTGTTTGTAAGCAACCTCGTACTGCATAATTCCTACATTACAAAAAAGTCATTCTTAAACATTATGCATCTATTACAGCAATTTGGATGGTAACTACTAACCCGCATGTGGTCCAAACTAGGCGACACCTACTGAGAGACAGCTTCATTTAGACAACACTTGCAATCCTATTACCCATTTTGGTGTGGTTTTTATGGAAAACCAGATTAAAAATGTTGTTTTTTTTAATACCCATAAGCCCCTAAGTATTTAACTTTGTCACATAATTTGTCTCTCTATAACAGCTTTGAAAATGGCATGTTCTGGATGTTCTTACTAGACATCATTGTTTTTGGTTTTCTAGAGTGATAAGCTACAGGAGCAGCAGGATCTAATAGCTGAGCTTCACAGTCTGTTAGCCCAGCCTGGTGGAGGGGGGCTCCTGCACTTAGGACACAGACCTCACACCGCCCCCATCAACTCTCTACTGCAAACATCTGACGGCACGGGCCGTCTGACTCCTCCCTACGACGCCGATGGAGGCAGAAGCATCAACAGACAGGTAAATAATACGCTTTGATTTGTCTCGCAGCATCCTCGACCTCAAACAGGCGTCAGCTTTAATTAAAGGTGTAAACCACAGCTGCCGCCACTGGGG
The DNA here is from genome assembly GCF_024868665.1 of Triplophysa rosa. Classification (NCBI taxonomy): domain Eukaryota; kingdom Metazoa; phylum Chordata; class Actinopteri; order Cypriniformes; family Nemacheilidae; genus Triplophysa; species Triplophysa rosa. Next base: position 2,627,991 of record NC_079890.1, read on the forward strand.
CTGAGCTGTTAGGAGTAAACAAACGTCTTGAAACGCTTATCGCATTGCCATGTAATTTTGTGTCGGCTCAAAATCAGAACGAGGTCACATTTCCACATTTGATGCTTATTTTTGTCACTTGCTTTATAGCAATAAAATGTAAAGGTGCTGTGTATAATGTTTTGGATGATCTATTGAAATGCAATATAATATACATGACTATGTCTTCAGAGGTGTATAAAGACCATACATAATGAAGTGTTATGTTTGAATTACCTTAGGATGTACATACAACGCGTATCCTCTTGCATGGAATTCGTCATGTTGTTTTTACAGTAGCCCTAAATGGACAAACTGCTCTACAGAGCATGTTTCGTAAATACGTGATCTCCTTCGGCAAAGAAGCGAAAATGTGACGACATGTTTGTCTTCTGTCAGCCACCGTAGTGCTTCGAAAGGGAGAGGTGGAGTGAGCCGTTGGTTGCAATTCACAACCTCACCACTAGATGCCGCTAAATTTCGTATACTGGACATTTTCATGGCATATCTACTCAATGAAATGTTAATAATGCTGTTTTTAGGCTGGAATGGGCGCGTCAGTAGACGGCAGCTCATTTTTAGACCATGCGCAGTGGGAGAGCGGGTTTGAAAACACTCACTGCGAGACCTCTGGGAAAGGAGCGAGTCGTGATGGTGAAGATGGTCCCATTAAAGCCTGCAGAGAGAAACTGAAGTATGGGTGATCATATTCATATTTACCAGAATTGTTACGATTGCTTGTATCCAAACTGTTTACTGTTATCAACAGATCCACCAATGTTACCTGGACAAAGAAAGATGCCCCGTTACATCAAGGATTCTCTGCTGCGAGCAGGGCACCTCTGTCTCAAGTGCTTGGGCACAACCAATTTCCAGCTGTGCAGTACGCTAGACGTACATGTAAGTTAAACATCCCTTGGGAGTTACAGTTTGTGCACACTACGGTCCAGCTAATTAAAAATACAGAAGCCATGCAAGTATATTCATTTCTTTACTTCGACTCCTAAATATAGACCATGTTAATATGTTATATAATATGAGCTCTTTACTGCGCGTGAAGGGATACTTCACCCAAAAATGAAAATTCTGTCATCATTTACTCGCCTTTGAGTTGTTCCAAATCTGTATGAATTTCTGTGTTCTGATGAACACAGAGAAAGATATTAGGAAGAATGCTTATAACCAGACAGATCTTGCCCCCCATTGACTCCCATAGTACGAAAAATACTTTGGTAGTCAAAAGTGATATCTACCGATTCTGAAGATTAAATTCATTTTTCTCAACTTTCTGAATGTTATTATTATTCATTCATATAATGACTATTAATGCTGAACATCAATCTGTGGTGATGTTTCTTAACATTTCTATATATAGTAACAGAGCACATTTTCTATATACTGTAACAGAGCACAAAGTCATTGCGTTTTCCTGTCCTCATTTGATGGACAGGATATATCGGCCCTGATATCGGCTGATAGTGATACCAATACAGATTTTTGGCCGATATATCGGTGCATCTCTAGTACCTATTTGTGAAGCACTGCTTGAGATTGATGTTGTAAACAGAGTTTTGATTTGTTTTCCAGCTAACAGCAGCATTGGCGAAAGCTCGGCGTGGGAGAGCGTGAGAGGCTTTGGAGGTGAGCTTTGCACAGAGAGAGGGCTTCTTCAAGCCCAACAGAAGATCAGAGAACTCTCCATAACCATCCGCATGAAGGAGGAGCTCATTAAAGAGCTGATCAAAACCGGTGAGTCGGCTAGAAAAATCCGCTGGCGTTTTAGTTATGCATGTAATTTTCATTGGATCGCTTATATTGACAATGACTCCATAGAGAAAGAGAAAAGGACTTGGAAAATCAGCTCAGACGTGATATATTTTGGTAGCACGAGTGTTACATATTCATATTGATTCCCAATCAAAATTCTTCCTCTGCTGTTTCAACTATTGTTTCCTGTTTGTATCCCCCTCTCGTTCTCTCTCCAGGTAAAGATGCCCAGGCCATGAACAAGCAGTACAGTTGTAAGATCTCGGAGCTGGAGTCCGAAGCAGAACAGGCTCGCATTGAGCTCACAGAGGCTCAGAAGCAGCTGCAGGACCTGGAGCTTCAGGGCGGCCGTGACGCAGCTGACCGCTCCAAAGCCCAGGAGTGCAGGAGAAAGATCGCAGCTGCACAGAGCAAAGTTCAGGTCTGTGTCTGTGCCTCGCCTTCCTGAAAGGCAATGTAGGAGCTTTTCTGTAAGGTTGTCACGTCTTCGTCTGTACAAGTGTTCTGTTGCTGAGAACAAGAAGACATTTTTTTGGTTATTAATGCAGCACGTCACAAATTTGCTGCGTTCTGTCTATGAAACACTCATTACACAACAAGATGGTCAACAGCATGGACACCGTTTTTATCAATCATCTGTTCATCTTTAAGCTTTAAAAATGACAGAATTATCCGGTTTCTGTAAACATTTTAAAGATGGGGTAACACACGCAGTTTCTGCCAATCTCATATTAATCTTGGGTACCTATACAGAAGTATTGCATACGTCATATCTTCCAAGAGTATTTAGTTTGATCAAATTTATAAAAGAGAGATACAGCTGTACGATTATTTCCGGAAAAACACGAGCTGCTGGAGGCAGGCAGTGGAACGGAACTACAGCACGAGCACACAACACATCATCGCTTTAATCTCTCCGTGTTTGGTACATTATGCACGTATCTCCAAATCCAGCGTTATATCCAGCGTTTATATAACATCCATCACTGAAATGCTGTGAACAAACAAACATTCCTCGACTCCTCTCACTATCGCAAGAGTAACGAGCTGCAGGCCCACAGTGCAGCCAATCTTGACGCAGTGCAGCCAATCTTGATAAGCGGGTCTTCCTATGCTCGTCAGTTGGCGCGTGGGAGGGCTTTTTCTTTCGCCTTGCCGTGGGTGTTCCTTTTCTGGGAGAATTGCCCAATAAAGGAATAGGATCCCTTTTACGAAATAGGGATCCAGACTTATAAAAAACTTTACGAAACAAGTTGGAGTGCCGGGGGGGGGGGTGTATCAAGCACAGAAATACTCCGTCATACGTCCAACTCGTTTTTTTAACAAGTTGACCATGTTAAGCATGAGAAGCCAGCACGTTCAACAGTGTAGAGAAGTCAGAACGCATGACATAGCATGCTACCCGATCTTTAAAACCTACGAAATGTGCAGTACTGTTTACGTATGGCAATGCGAATTAAGTGCAGATGTAAAATCTGATGTGCAGAAAGTAACCGAACCATCGTGGGACCTCATCTCGCTAGGTTTTAGAACAGAGGAATCGGTTCTTGTATTGAAAATGTAACCGCATGTGTTTTATTTGTGCAGGTGTTAAAGCAGAAGCAGCGAGACACCGCTCAGCTCGCCTGCCTGTCTGCGCAGAGCGAGCGGCGCGTGCAGGAACTCGAGAGGAACGTGCAGAGCATGAGACAGCAGCAGGACCTGCTGCAGCGGCGTCTGCGAGAGGAGAGCCAGCAGAAGAGACGACTGGAAAGTGAGATGCAGAAGGGAAAACACAGAGTCAAGGTGAGCTGACTCACTGTTGTGTTTTTAGCAGCGCAGGTGAGGAATGAATCCTGGGGGAAATCGTGTAAATGGAATATAAGATGAAGTGTATGACATTGAGGTTTATTCAGGTTTTATTTCAGAAAAGCAACTGTTACATTGGGTAAGTGACACAATGTCTTCTTAAGAGAAATAAATATAAATGTTATAATGTTTTTAACTGAAATGAGCCTGTATCAAACCTCTTGTCGCCCGCGCACCTCCACAAATGGACGAGGCGTTTGTAGTTGACGCGCCGTTGTGCTATTATTCAGACTTCAGGCTCATGCGGTGTACATGGGACAATAATCCAGAAGCAAAAAAAGTAAATCACCAAGAGGGCTGAGCAAGCGACTGAGCGTATATTGAGCGAGCGGAGCGGAATTTTCAGAAAGGCGCTCTCCGCTCCGCGAGAAATATTAACGCTCCGCTCCCCGCTACGCTCTCGCTCCGCTTCGCTCACATGCTCTGGTTTGCGCACGCGATAGATTGCGTTCCAAAACGCGTCTTGTGCCCTTGAAAGTCACTGCAGGAAGGGTACACCAAGCGAACGGTTGTCGTAGATAAGGGAAATCTGAGGTTTTTTTTACTGCATTCATTATGTATGAAAATACGGTTATATTTACGAAAAGCAGCTGTTCATCTCCCTCCACAACTCGCACTACAAAGAATCTGTGGGGCACATGATGAATGCTATTGGAATTCACCCGATGATACGATAATATCATTCAGTATTATCGCAGTATAGTATAGTATTCAGTATAGTATCGTTCACATAAATTGATTCGCTTTATAAGACGCTAATTTAACGTCATAAGGAGCAGGGATTACTTGTATGTTGAATGTATTAGCGTTTTTGACTTTCATTGATTTGACTTTAATTAATTCAACTAAATATCTTCTTGAAAAAACAATGCCACCCACATCTTGGATTGACTGGGGGTGAGTAAATTAACAGCAATTTCATTTTGGATGCATTTAGGAATATAAAACACAACTACACCTAGACAATATCTAGAAAAAGACAATATCCCTTTTAATTAAATATCATGAAAAGGAAAAAATACTGGATGCAATATTTGTGTGCATGTTTTAATATATGACCTATTAGTAATGGCAACAAAAAAACAGCAAAAAAGTAACACAATGCAGTAATTTACAGAAATACAAAATAATTGAAGAAATAAGGATATGGTAAAAAATTGGCCCGCATCCTATTTATAGTTTTGGAATCTGGCCCTCAAAAAAAAGTAGTTGAAGACCCCTGGTCTACAGTGTAATGTTTTGAAAAGTTCCCCACTCGCTTCTTTAGCAAAAAATATTTGCTTTGTAAAATTAATTTGTGATCTTTACGTTGTCATTTTTTGTTTCTTGTATCCAGACAATTTGCTCAGTGACCTCTCAGTTACTTTAGTGTCTTTTATGACTTGATCTGTGTCGAACCTTCTCTATGTTTGAGCAGGAGCTGGAGATTAAGAACGAACAGCAGCAGAAGATCCTGAGGATAAAGACCGAGGAAATCGCTGCGTTTCAGAGGCAGAGAAGGAGCGGAAGCAATGGCTCGGTTGTTTCATTAGAGGAGCAGCAGGTAGAGGAAATTTACCCGCAGCTATTTATTAGCTATGTTTACTCTATAATGGTGTTTATTACATTCACATACGTTTGAAAGAATATTATTATTGTTATTGGATCATGTTTCAGGAGAGGTTTGAGATATTTGATGTTTGGCTAAAATGAAAAGCTTTTAAATGTCATTGAGCAGAAGATAGAAGAGCAGAAACGCTGGCTCGATGAGGAAATGGAGAAGGTTCTGGAACAACGGCGGGGTTTAGACGGCCTGGAAGGAGAGCTGACCAAACGAGAAGAGATCTTAGCCAAAAAGGAGGCCTTGCTGATGGAGCGCAGCGGACTGGAATCCAAAAAGCTTCGATCTAGTCAGGTCTTAAAGAACCTTTTCACTTCGCTGTGTCCCATCAACCCTTTTCGTTCAATAACCTTTTGGTCTCATCACTTCGCAGGCCCTCAGTAAAGACCTGGCGACCCTGTCGAACCGAATCGAATCTCTGGAGCGGGAACTGATCGAGAGGAACGGTCTTCTGCGGAGTAGCAGCGCGCAAGACTCCCAGCAGATCAGACAGGAGATCTCCAACCTCAGACAGGAGAAAGAACAGCTTCTTAAACAGAGGGTGGAGTTGGACGACAAACTGAGACAGGGCAACCTGCTTTCTCCTGAGGTAGAAATCAGTGTTTTTCTTGAATGGAAAAGTATTAAAGGGATCTCTGCTCAGTCTCAGCTCCATTACGCAAACTTTAGGGGTGGATTATACGGCATGATGCAATGAATAGATCTAATAGATCCGTCACAGCAGTTGAAACACTTAGAGCTTTACAGCGAAGTTGAAGCGGCCATGTTGGAATTACCATAAGATCTTGTAGATATAAATGGGAAAACTTTGAATCTTATGAAAGCTCCAAGACATCCCTGCTGTACGAGGCAAAATGACATCGGGCTTAATGGTTAAAGGGATAGTTCATCCTAAAAAATACAATTTGCGGTTTATTCACTCACCCCCAGGCCAACCGGGATGTAGGTGACATTTTTTCTTGAGGAGAACAATAATGAAAATGTCTAGGTAAAAGCCCTTTGTTCTTCATATAATGGATGTGAATGGCTGCCATGCCTTCAAGAGTGCTGAAAGCACTTTTATCCAACACAAGCGCGATCCCCGCGGCTCCTGGTGACATATTAACGTCCTGTGAAGCAAATCGATTGTTATTTGCAATAAACGGAACGTCATTTATAAAATTACGAGCGGTTTTCTACAGCTTACGCCAAACGTGTCCTGATTGCACTTCCTGTCGCGTAAATAACGTCTTACAAGATCTGCACATGCATCACCCCTCTACGTTGTAAACAGACTGGTGTCCGTTCACTTTGAGATCGTGCATGCGTCATTTACGTGACAGGAAGTGCGATCGGGACACGTTAAAAAAAGTATCAAAAACTGCCCAGTATATGATTTTATGTCAGTGCCCATAATTCACTTGAATCCCCTGGTAATAAATGTTGACCATTTTGTGCAAAGACGATCTACTTCATCATATCTACTTTTCTATATTCTATTGATCTTTTTTACCACCACAACAAAACCTTCAAATATATTCGAAGAGGTCATGTGCCAAAAGATAACTCTGTAAAGATTTTCAAAAATCGAGTTCTTTTTATATCAATCAAACTGCAGTTGGGTTGTTTTGATTAAGTAATAATAACTCAAAAAATACAGCTGACGCAATAAGAGCATCTTATCTTATCAAAACTCTTTATTTAAAAATGTACAATACCATACAATATTTTAATATAATATAAGGGTATTCAGTGTGGTATTCTGAGCATTGCTGTAGAAACGAATACTTTCTGGGTATGAGGAGGACTGGAACAGATGACTGTCATCTTGTAATTACATGAATTCTGACACAATGTGAATGTAGGAGTAGAACACTTCAGCCAATCTTGTTTACATGCTGTAAATTGTGACATTCTTAAGCTTTTGTAGTAAAGCTGCATTCACTGCACGTCGCAATTAACGTAAATACAAGTTCTTGACTTGAGACCATTCACATCTTTATCAAAAAGCTGTTACGTTACATAAAAGATTCTGCAGCCTAAATCTATAGTTGGTTACAGATACACACGTCTTTTACCAGATATGTTTTTTCCTAAACATTATAAAAGTGGTTCTCAAACTGGGGGCCGTGGCCTCCTGGGGGGCCCCAAGATGGTTCCAGGGGGGCCACAGATTTTGTGGCATTTTAGAAAAATAGATATTTATCATAAATTTTGTGCAATCCAACATCAGAAAAACAACGCCACCAACCAAAAGAATTGATGTTTTAGCATTGTTTAACTGAATATTTTCTTGGTTTAATTAAAATTTTAAGTTTAAGATTATAAGTCTTTATTTGGGGGGGGCGCAAAGCAATGCACTCTACACAAAGGGGGCCTTACAACGAAAAAGTTTGAGAACCACTGCATTATAAGCATATACTGTAGATGTGAATTAATTTCGGGTAACTTCATCCTCCTCAAAGCTGCAAATAGATACAATTTGGCTCTCAGTAAAGATAACTTGTTTTTATGAAAAAATTGTTCTAAACATTCTATTTTTATTAGTATGTGCATTCTCTCGGAATCGAACCCATGACTTACTGTTACGAAGCTGTTACTAGCGCCATGCTCTACGAGTTACAGGAACTCTGCAGGCCGTAACTATTTCAACTTTGTCAACAGGAAGAACGCACTCTCTTCCAACTGGACGAGGCCATCGAGGCTCTAGATGCCGCTATAGAGTACAAGAACGAAGCGATCACCCAAAGACAGAGACAGCTGAGGGCATCAGGAAGCATGCTCACCCAATGGGAGATGAACCTGATGGCCAAGCTCACCTACCTGTCAGCCTCGGAAACTCGAGCCTTGCTGTGTAAATACTTTGATAAGGTCAGTCCTGAGTTGTATCTTTTAAGAAATTGTACACCACGTCAAACATTAGTCTCTAGCCTCTGTGGCAACATTGAGCCTGTTTTGGCAAGGGTAGACCCAGCTTTTAAAAACTGTCTAACACTGCATGTGCCGGATGAAGGTCGTGTCCCTCCGCGAGGAGGAGCGGAGGCTGCAGTTGGCCCTGGCCGAGCTGGAGCTCAGAGTCGAGGAGCAGCAGAATCTGGTTGGTTGGCTGGAAGCAGCTCTGGAGAGACAGCAGATAGAGGCGGATCGCAGACTCACCCAGCAGCAGAAGGAACACGAGAGAAACATCCAGCTACTGCTGCAACAGTGCCGAGGTCTGAATGTTATTCACAAATATCATTGCGTAGGCGAATAGTGGGAGGTCCATTTACACCCGGTTGTTAAACCACATCGTTGACTAATGGGGAATGCCTGTTTTCGTGTAAATGGTTGGAGGATAAGGAGTTGGAACTATCGTCTCTGGGAATAACCGTGAGGCGTACTCCTCTTAGCGTAGCCTCGTTTCTCTTTCTAAAAAACCTTGCATTGGGTTAGTCACTCAATTAATTCTCTTGTGCTTCGTTCCCACCCTTCTGAATTATGTTGCATTAATAAGGAGTTATCACAAACCCTCTGGGACTCTTCGGTCATTTTTGATCGAAAAATGTTACATTTTGAAATGTAAAAAACCGTAGCTTCATCGGAATGAGGTGACATTTGAATACTTTTATCATTTTGGCTCTGTGAACACACAAAAACATTATGCTTATGATTCGTATATGTCAAAGGGTCACAAACAAATTGTCACACTTGGCTCCTTCGCGGTCAAAAATGACCGACATAGGAAATGAATGAGAAATATGAACAATTATGAAAACTCAGAGAAACTTTTGGTGGTACAAACTACAAATCAGCACACACACACGCACACACACACAGTCTGGTTTATTATCTCCGTGGGGACAGTCCATAGGCGTAATGTTTTTTATACTGTACAAACTGTATATTTTATCCCCTAACCCAACCCCTAAACCTAAAGATCATAGAAAACTTTTTGCATTTTTAGATTTTAAAAAAATATTGTTTTGTACAATTTATAAGCTATTTTGCCCATGAGGACCTCAATTTTGGCCCCCACGGTGACACGAGTCCCCATGAGTTGGTGTGCATTCAGGTTTAGGTCCCCACCGGGATATACAAACATGAACACACACACACATGACAAAATTGTAAAAAATAAATGTAATTTTTTTTATTGTTTTCAATGGGTAGAAAAAATTGATAATAGTTATAGCATAAATATTAATTCCTACCATAAAATTCTCTCAAAATACAAAATAAGAAATATTTTGAACAAAAATATATTACATACATTTTCCTGAAAAAAGTTACAGGAGCCAAGTGTCACCGCCAAGGAGCCAAGTGTGACCCCTAAATGAAGAGGCCCAGTAAACTGAATGAAATAACAATTAATAGCAAAATATTTGTATAAAGTGTTTGATTTAACACTATCCATTCCTTATTTTGTTAGATATCTTAGTTATCAAATACTAAGTAACAAAAAGGCTCATAATGATAAAAAATCATAATGCAAAACTTGGTACTATTCAAATAAAAAATATCTAAAAGTTGACAAAAAAGGGACAAAAAGTTGAAAAAAACATCTTTGAGATTGTCTAAATGTACATTAAAATCCACAAATCCTAAATTATATCTGAACAGCTAGGGAATTCACAAATTACTCTATAGAGGGCTATACTGGAACCTAGTGGTTACTCCATTACACATGCCACTGCACGTTTTTGCTTTGTTTACAACCAGAAGGCTCTAATCAAAAATTTCCAAAATATGGATTTTAATAGACTGGTCTCTGTTTTAACCTAAAATAGTGCATTAATTGAAAAATTCTTTAAAAAATATCTTTAAAACATTGTTTATTGTTTTCGGTGGGTAAAAATGGGTAATAATTATTGGATAAATATTAATTAGTACCATCAAATTCTCTAAAAATGCGAAAGAAAAAAGAAAAAAAACATTATTAAACAAAAATGTATTACAATGATTTTCTTGAAAAAAAAGAAGGCTTCGACCACATTTGACCGCGAAGGAGCAAAGTGTGACCCCTAAACGAAGATTCCCAGAGGGTTAAGACTGTTTAGTTGTGCTGTCCGTATATACATTATATCATGTAAGTTAAAGTGTCACCAATGTACCATTAATACTTTGAATCTTATTACTGTCTGCAGAGCAAATGGATGAAGGTCTGGCAGGTAGACAGCGACAGTATGAAGGCTTGATACACAACCTCCGCAAAGAGCTGAACCTCTGCAGAGCAGCCAATCAGGAGCTGAACAGCAAACTGAGGGAAATGCACAGCCCCGTGAATCAGGCTGGGGAACAGAGCAAAGGTGACAACTGACGCTGTTATAGTTAATGTAATCTATTTCATATATAAACTAGTATTCTCCACAGTCAAAAGCACCAACTGGTTATATAAAACTTGACTTGACCCGCAGGTGTTATTGAAAGGGTCCCGGGCAGAGTCGCTGACGACACGGTCAGGTCTTCCCTCGAGGCTGAGAGAGTTCAGAGATCGAGGGAGGAGATGCGGGACCTCGTGAACGCGCCTCTACCGCCGACGTGGAGGCGCTCATCTCTCCCTACTGAAGATCAGTGTAACGTGGAGGAACTGAGACAGACAGCAGCCTGTGAACTGCCAAATAATCGAATACTTCAACCCAGCGGGACTTCTGCACACTGGAACGGGACTGCCTCCCTACCTCTCTCGCGACCCCGGAGGGAATTCAGGAGATCGAGCCTCAACACGGGACCACTATGTACCAATTCAGCAATAATTGATGTTCGTAAAAATCCAGTGTAGCGAAAAACCTTTGTACATTGAAAACTTGTTTATGAGTCCAATTATCCACTGTTTTCTATAATATTGCATTGTTTAAATATATGTTGTAATGTATGTATGCTTTTTTATTGATCCTCCTTGAAGTGTACGTTTGATCTCTCGCTGTTACATTTCAAGTTTTTATAATGGAACTGTTTCAAGTTTCAGACCCTCTTAGACATTTTTTGTGAATATGTAAGGCTATTTTCTTCCATAGATGAAATAAAAAGTAGCCTTGACAGAGAAAAAAAATGCTATATTTGTCTTTAAGTTCCGGCTTTACGAAACTAGGATTAGGCGTTTTCTGCTGTTTTCAAAGGAATTATGTAAGGGGGAAAAGAGTCGAGCCAGCCAGGAGTCGAACCTAGAATCTTCTGATCCGTAGTCAGACGCGTTATCCATTGCGCCACTGGCCCATGTGAAAACCGTACTGTGGATACGGTATTTACTGATACACGGTTAAGCGATACCGAGTTACGTTTGTTATATTTTTTATATATATAATTGTTTCAAATATATATATCGGCATAAACACGTTGTCGTTGGCAAACACGTGACGCGCCAATTTTCTTAATATTTTAAGCAGTGGGCGGTATTTTGCACGGTTTGAGCAGTACTACGCTAGACTGACAAAAAACAGGTAAGTTATTTGCGTTCGCTAAAGCGTTATATTCTCAGTTGAATTGAAATTTCTGTTGTAAACGACTGTATTGGACCTTTTCCTAATGTATAAAAACGGTTGTCTGCTTGCGCCCTCTACTGGTATAACTGTCAGAGACACGCATTTATAAAGAAACTTGTATCTCGTGACTGATCACATGACTTGTCGGCCTCGTGGCCTAATGGATAAGGCGTCTGACTTCGAATCAGAAGATTGCAGGTTCGAGTCCTGCCGGGGTCGTAGTTTTACAATGCACATTGTGTCTGCACGTAGCTGGCTTGATAAAAATGTATCGTTATGCAGCCCCTTGAAGAAAGAAATCACATTTGCCAAATGTGACAACATCATGTCACTGTTTTACAAATAGTTAGCTACTTTAGTTTGACGTTGTAGTCACAAAATTGTAAGAGTGCGAGTGTAAATGAAAGCAAATGCAACTAAAATCAAAACATTATTTTATGGATTCTACTTTTTATTTATAGATCTAGTGGTGAATCTCAAGATGACGGCGCATGAACAACCACCAGGTGGCGCCCTAACACCACATTTCACAGTATTCCAATCTAAACAGCCAGTCACAATCTGTGCATTGATTCCGCGTGAAACTTTGTAAATAAACGATGGTTAAAAGTAGAACACAATGATATCGATTTAACAGTCAGACAATATATGCAAATATTTCTCAATAATAATATATGCATAGAATTTAATAAGCAAAGATTTCTCTTGAGGAAGGTTGGGCTATAACAAAAGAGTCATTGTGGAAAATGAAATGTGTTAGAAAATGCCTTATATGAGCATTTACATCTTATTTCAAATAGATTCATCTAAACTGTTTGAGGAACAGTCAACATCATATGGTCAGAGTGCCCGAGCTGAATTTTCAGCATCTTGTCATGTGTGCTTAAAAAACTGTAACGGTGGTATTGTTCAAGAAAATGATTCATAAAAAAAGGAAACGCAATTTACAGTAAAACTTATTTATTTATTTGCAACAGGCAATAACAAGCATTTGATCTTAAACTATTAAGAAACCCCCTCATGTCATTGCAAACCCGTATGACTATCTTTCTTCTGCAGAACACAAAAGATGATATTCTGAAGAACGGTAACCAAAACACACTGCACCCATTGTATGGACACAAAACCACGGAGCCATTTCACAAAATATCTTCTTGTTCATATGCAGATATTGAACAACTTGAAGGTGAATAAATTATAACAGAATTTGTATTTTGGGGGGAACTATTCCTTTAATGAAGGTTTGCTAGTTAATGGACACAACAAGTAGGCTAACCAAACACGTACATTAATGAATTCCCTAAAACTGTTTACACTTTACTGTTGATCACATTTCAAATATATTTGAAATATCATGTCATATTACAATTAAATTATTAATAAAGTGTGTAAATAATGGCAAGTGGTGATGAAATACAAAATATGCCCAGCTCCACCTCACCTCAACTTCATTTTTTCTAATTAATGAAAACCGTGAACAGAAGAAATAATTTAATACGTTAAGTCAAATAAAAATGAGAAACAAATAACACAGTCTACAAACTATATAAAAATGAATCAAAGTTAAACCAGATGTTACATATCGAAGTAAAAAAGATAACCCGATTCGGGTGATAGCAGATCTCATATTTAGCTATCATTCATTTACAGGATCGCAAATCAAATTGGTGATTGTAGGCTACACACTCTTTCAACACTATATTGGTCCCCGCAAAAGATGATTTTATTTACGATTACACTGTATTAAACTAATACAAAAAACGCATTTTACACAATATTGATTGAATCGAGGAAAAATAAAAAATCTCCACGTCGATTTCCTCAAAGGCATCAAATAACACTGTCTAAAAATGTCTCTTTAATATGTCTGTCATACAGTGTGAAAGATTATCACTATAAAGATGTATTTTAAAACACAGACAACATCGTATAGTGGCAACATTGAATTCAAACACCTTAATTCACATTTAAACCCAAATTGTTCAATATATGTTGTGAAAATAACACTTATTTTAATCTACGAAAAATAAGAAGCGTCACACATAACTCCACATGGCTACAGATTTTATAAATGCATGCACGAATTATTTGGGCAATGTCAAGTGTTCAATATCCCATCGCTCAATGGAATGTAAATGATTATGACACAATTTACCGCTAGACGTCACTGTTGTCCAACTCAGATTTCAGCTTGCACCGTAACATGTCAATCATTCTCCTTAAATGCCTGCAAAGAAATGAGCAAATACTGCAAAACTGTACCTCACCCAGGTAAAACTTTACATTAGTGTCAACTTAGTATCTGCTTGTGTAAATTAATGTCAAGAATAAAAATGCGTAAATACCCTTCGCACCACAAAACGATTCCATAGCCTATTACTAAGAACACGTTCATATAAATTCAGTAATTAATTACAATATAAACTAAAGAATGCGTTGTGACCAAAGCCATCATGCCCAGTTATGTGACGTGAATATCAGAGATGACAAATACTGTATGGCAAACAAAAATAACTACGACGCCAAGTAAGACATGGAAAAATCTTGAGATGGAAATGTTTAATGTACAGTGCTGTGAAAAAGTATTTGTATGATGTGTTGCTATTTGAGCTCTTTTAGACTACTTCAGTTTGTCAGACAGGTTCTACTTAAGCGATTTCTTGATTCAACAGGTCTGGCAGTAATTAGGCTTGAGTGTGGCTAGTGAAATTTAACTCAGTTGTTCAATTCATCACAGTTAATTCATGATTTACCAAGGGGGGCAATTGCTTTTTCACATAGGGTCAGAAATGTTTGGATTGTTTTTTCCCTTAATAAATAAAACCATCATTTAAAAACTGCATTTTGTATTTACTCTGGTTTCCTTTGAGTAATGTTAAAATTTGTTTGACGATCTGAATCCTTTAAGCATGACAAATATGCAAAAACAAAAAATCCGGAAGGGTGCAAATACTTTTTCACAGCATACTCAGTACTAATTTACTGTATAAACCCATTTATAGACTCGACAAGTTAAACGTAAAACGGTATTACAGTTCAGGAACCTTATGAAAATCCCACACTGATGTATTACATCTTGTTAACCAGATGGAGCGACTTTGGTCAAAAGAGTCACTGACCATTCATTTAACCCCGTGACCTCTGAATGAAGTGAGTAAACTTTTTACTTAAACACACACTTCATAATGCGAAAGGACCAGGGCAAGAAAACATCTCCATTCACAATTGGTAGCCTACATCAGTCCCATCTGCAGATTCATGCTGGTGTTAACGCATATAAAGCAATTAAAATGCGTTTGAAATCCTCCCTGCAAAAATACATAACGACGCTGTGAAAATAACTGCTACAACTACAGATTCTTTGCTACTTAGCTCTAATAAAAATAACAATAATAAAATAAAAATTATTCTACAGTAGACATGCGTTCTCTTTCCCGAGTGCTATAGGCTATAGCAAAGAAATTAATTACGTCAGATAAGGTAGAATGTCTGATAAACATGCATGTAAATACAAAATAACCTTCGTGCTTAAAAATAGGGAATTGATCAGGGAAAATATTGTTACATTTTACTTTGATCCAACAAGATCTTTCGCACAAGCACTAAATGGGTTTTATCCGTCGTTTTTGCCTATTCTCGTACAGATATTTTTTTACAATCAAAAGTGTGAATCAAAATGATTTGAACGTTGAAATAAATTACATTGAAACATATTTGTTATTTTAAGGTTTGTGTTGCATTAAACTTACGGTGTAATGTAACTTTAGAAATGTAACATGTCATCAAAAGCATGTAACTAAAAGCTCACGAGACAGTGGTGAAAACTGCTCTTTTACTCGCTCTTATTAGGGCTAGTTGTTACCTATATCAGGTTTTAAACAGCTCATTTAAAATCGTCCTCTTTTATTTGTTAATTCTGAACTAACAAAAAAATCAAGCAATATCAGCGTATAGCTAAACAACTGGCATGCAATAAGGCAAGGTTTTTTTAGGCTATACAATGACGATTTTACAGCAGAACGTGTTCTCAGCACAAAGGTATTTTTCAGAAATTCGGGACGAGCTGTTATACAATTCTTATTTTCTAAAATATACCAAAATGTTGTTTGGATCTTGAACGTAGGCTACCATGAATTTTGCTGCTGCATTTGTCTAAATCGGAGGCCATTTAATCGCAGATTTCCATTGAGAAAGTCCCAACTGATTTTTAAAAACATTCGCCCGAAATAATACATGTGCTAGCCTTATAAAATGACGACTGATAATCATATATCTATATATAGCATCACTGCAAGTTGGACTTTGTCTTATTTATTGGAATTTTAAATAAACCTTCAATTATGCTACAAACGTCGATGAAAACTACAAGTGGGCCTAATTCACGTGAGGGAACTGTGCACCCATATAGGCGACATAGCATCGCTCTCTGTCACTCTTGAAAAAAACGTGCAGCCGATAGAGAGAGAGAGCGAGGAAGCGCGCGGCAGGTTCTGCGCGCGCGCGGCATTGTGATTGGCCGCTCGGCTGCCTGCTGCTGGAGTGACGTCACTGCAGGAGAGAAGTGACAGAGGAGGATGCATTTAGTGAGAAACTAGACACTTCCAGGCTGGAGAGAGAGAGCATCACATCCACAGAGCTCAGGCGGAACGAGAGCATCGCATGCGGGTTACATTCGCGCACGCTTTAATAAAACAACCGCGCATGTCCTCCCGTATCCGTGCGTTAACACTGTCATCAAGCTTTTCAAGAGAGGACTTCCCCATCTTGGAAATAAACCTGCCTGTTCCGTTCTGTGGATCGTCTGGGTGACGTTCGAGGGTTGAATACTTGAGGACTGCGACTTTTTCAACGGGAAAACGCATCGTCGGAGAGATGGCACAGACGAGTGTGGTTTTAACAAAAGAGAGATTTTTTGCGTCGTGCTCTTTAACGCAAGACGCACGGGAACCTCTATTTGTCCCCAACACACTGGCACTCGTACCTTACTTTCAGACAGAGAGGAATATGCGCGTCGTTTTGAAAACGTAAGATTTTTACATTGTCAGAATGATTTCTCTTTTTTGTTTTACATTGCGCATGTGTTTTTTATTTTGACTTTACTCGCAATGACTTTAGCAGACTACATTCAAGTTCACTTGGCATTAATGGTCAAATTGAGCTGATGCACGCAGATGCTGGGTTCGAACAAGTGCTTAAAACTGACAGACATGAAGGCCACGTTCAATGGCATCTGTGGCCCCCCGCGTCCGACCACTCTCTGTTCGATCAGCAGATGAAGCGGACATGGAATGCAATAAAACTTTCTTGATACCACGATTTTAATTAAACATTTAGCGTGCACATAGTGATACAATATTACACAATACCTAAATAACCTTGAAACAATTTCACAGTAGTTTTTTGTATTACACACACGTATACATGTGCTTCATTTTTTTTTACCAATTTAATACAAATAATCATATTCCAAGGTACAGCATGTGCATTTGTACATATTAATTAATATATCTCTACATTGTTTTAATATCTAATAATGATGAAAGTTTTCTTATTATTCATGTATATTTTAAAAACAGCGACTTAGGCCTGTAAGTTGTTGCGATCCAAAACAATACTACTCGTAATCGAAAAGACCTAAAGAATACGCATTATGGTTTACTTTATTTAGAAATTACAATATGCTTGTTCGAAAAATATTATAAACGTAATTAGCTGCATGACGTCACAGTCTACGTGGGAAAACGTCAAAAGACACATGTCTGAGTCATACATAATATCCTATATTTAAAATCAAAACAGAAATACATGGTTAATAATATGAATATTAGCTACTACACAAACTTAATATTACATAACGACTAAACGATGTACACCTTTTATTTATTCTATTATTTATTGACTGCACAATCTTAAAGAAAACATTTATCAGATAAAACCAGACAGTGGATAAAATGTGCTACCTTATGCGGATCGAGGAACTATAATGCAAGGCATGAATATGAAAAAATGAAGTATGATAATGTGCTTGTGGCAGAGATGACTGTCTAATGAATAGGCCTTACAAGTTAAATATAGCCTACATAATTCCTCTTATTCGTAATGTAAAACCAACATGTTTAGCAACGTTGAACAAAATTCTGCTTGTAACCCCCTGAATAAAAACGCATTCAGATAAAAAGTGCAGATCCAGGCCTACACCATTGTGGATTCTGAGCGAAGGTAAGAGCGTGTCTTCACCACGTGGTGATGGTCTGGCGAATCCCATAAGCCTATTCAACGTCTCACCTGTTAACAGTATTTACAGGTCAATGAAAGAGAGACTTGAGTCGATTAAACTGAATGTTGGTGTATTTGTCTGGTCCATGCGCATTAACCCTGTTTTCATTGATCAGGTCAACTTTACAAGATGTTCCGAGTCTACAAAGTGTTACAGGAGGTGGTTGCTATCTTTGGTTATCTAGCTGTATGAGTGTCTATCTTCCTTCATAAAGCTAGATAACCGAAAGTAGAAACGTCCTCTTTCACTGCACAGCACACAAGTTCATTGGGAAAACTGCACGTGAGAGTTCAAAGCATGAGGTAAGTGCAACCTGTACGATGATGCGAGTCATATTAAATCCATCTTGTCGCAATAGATTTCACATTATGGCTACACACTAATATGTATTTGAATTTCACACCTGAGCAGTTTACACCTGAACGTGATCACACACACAAAAATGTCCACAGGTTTATTTTATGCAATGTCAAAATTTAAACACTAGTGTGCTTTTCTTTGCTCACTTTTTATTTTCTGTATAATTAAACATCCTTTTGTAATTGTTTATCACAGAAATATTTTTCTAAGAAATTTGCGATGTTTCCAATAGAAATGCGCAGTGAATGTTTATTTACTTGATATTAACAAACGGACATTTGCTCCCGTTTTAATGTGTCTTTTATATTTTTATACGTCACTGAAAACCCTTCAGAGGCGAATAAAAACCATTGGGTTTTTACGAATCAGATAATAATATTAATAACTCAAGCATCTCTACCTAAAATGACATTTGGTGCACGTTCGTTTTTTTTCGTTCGACTGTTGAATACAAGGCCTGCACTTGGTGGTGGATCTTTTCGTTGCTCTGATCTAACCGAACTCTACCATGCGTATATGTTTTGCATGTGGATTTCACCACTTCTTGATAATCCAGGACGAATGAGCATTCAAATACATTCAAATCTCTCTTCGCGTCACGCACACACGTCACACCTCTAAAGCAATTACATCATGCTGAAGCAGCTTCATTATGCACGGCTTTACTTTTGATGTGTACAGCCAGATTAATAATGACAGAAACTGGAACTAAAGTGGAATGAACGAATTTGATTTGAAATATACCAGAAGATTTCTTTCCGTGTTATCGTTTGCGAAATCACATCATATAGCCTCTGGGTCCGTAAAAATTTAACCTTGTAAATATTAGCGAACATTTTTAGCGTGCAAAAGTTTTATATTATATAATCGCTTTGGTCCAACTCACAGCACACACACATAGGCTACACACACTATGCGATGTTCAATTAAGCACAGCCTAAATTCATTCAATATGGTTCATTTGAAAATTAAACATGTTAGTTAAATTCATTATGATTTAAATTTATACCGATTTATCATTTTTAGTGATAATGAAAAAAATTGTCCTAAAAGAGAAATGACCTATATGCTTTATAACACGTAGGCCTGTTTAGCTCGAATTTGACAGAATGGTTTGGCTGGTTAATGAATCTTTGTTTCACTGTTGTATACACACTAAAAACTTAAATCCAGGAGGTTGCATGGCTTACTTGTAAAAGAAAGAGTGTATCAGAGTATATGTGGGAACTCAGTGCACACACACTGCAAAATGGCAAGTGGTCTCAATGAATTAAACAAGTTTTTCAAAATTAAAAATACCACATTTTTAAGCCAATGTATTGTACCTGCCAAGTGTAGGTCCATATATAAGATGTCAATTAGGCCTTAGTAAAACCTTTAAATGTTATTATCTGTCTGTCATTCATTGCAAATCATGTGAAATATTTACATCCTTAATACAGCTACTTGTTGTATGAAAAAATATTCTCGATATTCTCTCATTTTGGTGTCTTTTCTTTTTTTACTTTATTCGACTCACCACAGGCACTCAAAGCAATGTGTTTTCGTGAAAGACCAGAGGACTAAAGCTTAAAACTACACCATCCGGTAAGTGCTATCGAAGCTTACTGCAATGCAACATTATAATGAAAACAATTAGTTGCGGAGTTAATTTGACGAACACACAGTAAATCATGAAGTATATGCTATGAACATATTAAGTTGAAAGGAGCTAAATGCGAATATGAATCTCCAATCAAGTTCCCAGAGTGTGTGTGTGACATTAATCTTTCATTGCTACGGTCTATAGTAAAAAAAGATATATATCAGATACATATATGTAATTCAATGTCCCTCTTTATATAAAACACACGTTTACACTTATCCACCAATAACCACCTGCCAAATTATTTATGAAATATAGATATTTGTTCTTTTTAGGCCATACTGTATTATCAGTGCTGGCCACCACAAAGCAAAATAATGAGAAAATAGCTCACTAAACGCATTTATCTTTAAAAATACACTAAACGCATTAAGTGTGACCTGTGTAAAAAATAAATCTAAATCAGACGGTATTTCAACACGGTTAAGAATACGTTGTGTGACTGCAGGACATTAGGCCAGAGGCTTCAATGGGATAAATGATCAGCGAGAGGAAATTATATGTCCGTCTCCAGCTTAATAATGATAAGACCGTATGGGCCACTATCACATTGCATATTACTTTATGTAAAATTAATGCGAGCAAAGAAATTCTGTCATCATTCATTACCGATGATCTTTTCCAGCTAAACTGGTTAGCATGTACAATTGAATAAGGGTTACGCAATGAAATTATGGGTGGACAGCAATTGATGTTGGCTTCACGATGACCAGCACTGGCAATCCTACAGACGGCTGTCATAAAACAAAAGTCACGGGTGCATGCCTTTGCACAATTCACATTAGCCCAGTCAAAGCGCAAACAATTATGTTAATAATGGTGAAATCGTGTTTTCACACAAACTAAGAAATTAAAGTAACCTGTTTATATTATCTAAAGAAATGTTATATAGCAGTTGCCATGACATCTGCTTTGGCAGTGATAAAAAGGGCTGTTTTGTGCTTTATTTTCTTGTTTCCCCTTAGCAACTGCCAGCCATTTACACACTGCCTTTTTGGAGTAAGAGGGTGAGAGGAAAAAATGGTGCAATTGTCCAAATGAAAGAAAAGGGGAAAAAAGAAAAATAATAGTCAACCCTCATCCTTCTACCAGCTCCCCTCCCTTCCCGTCGTCAACGGAAGCATTTAGTGCCATCTGTGCCCCGGAGAAAAGCAAAAAGAAAGGAGTGAGACTCTACATCCCAAGTGCCAACGGGGACAAAGAGGCTGCCAGTTGCCATGGACCACCAGATGCTGGGAGACTGCAACACTGAATGAGGGGTGTGCTTGCAGGAAGCCATCTTGATGGAGAAACTGGCTGCTGCTCCCTAAAATGGCTGTGTTGGCATGAGGTAAGCTGCATCGTTGCCTATATCAGACCTAGCCGCCTCTATAATCTGACCTCGGCGCGCACGTTTTAGCTCGGCGGTTATTCTGGCACGTCGTTTTAAATGAAAAGCAAGCAAACGAGACGATCCCTCAGCAAAATTTTACTCTCAAAGGTCTGGACGTGTTTTGTTTTCAGCGTTGACCGCGTTGGCAGAGCACGATTAGGCCTTGCTGCCAGGGCTCGAAGCCAAAATCTTTTTCCTTTAAGAGAAATATCCCACTCGGATCTCTCCTCACTCATTAGAGAATATTAGGACGGTTATCTATATGCCCACACTGACATATAAACAAAGAACGCCAATAGGATGGGAGTGAAAGCAGCTATTCATTTATGCGGCACATGCATATAAAGATAAACCAAATCATTATACAATCCAATACAACTCCCCTTCAAACAAAAAAACGAACAGGAGTTTGATATCAGATATTTGAATGACTCCAAAAAGCTGCTTGAACTCAAGAGATACTACTCAATTAATTACTGAAGTTAATTGATGTACAGCATCCTCTTGACCAATGGAACAGTCGACCTAGATTGAAGAGCACTCCATCCTTTCTGCCATTTAATGGTACACTACATTACCGACACCGAGGTGCCAAGTGCCCTCACCAGTCACCAGCCTACAAACCACACACCTTGCCCTGCCCAACTTTAATGACTCTGTGGCATGTTTACAGATTAAAATGTACACAGTTTGTATCATTAGCTGGTCAGGCCTTTAGTCACGGTTTAAAGACTGCTTTTTGGGAAAGGGCCCCTGAGTGCAGTTATGTCATTGAAATGAATGGAAGAAAACGCAGAAAGGTGACTGGTTGCGTCATAAGGAATTGTAGATGTGCTGCTCCATTTAGGCTATTGCTAAAACAATTAGTCAAAACACACGTGAAACATGTTACATTATGGATGAAAAATGTAACATTTTCGGGGGTTTAACACACATTCTGAAAAAAATACAGAGCGTAAATGGTTACAATGAAATGCGTAGACGAGAAAAATGAAAGCGTCATCTCTTGAATATTCCTCCTCATAAGTGCAGAAAAGCGGTTTTGCATACTTACTGAATGTGGAAACCGTGTCTGCCTAAAAAACACACCTCGTTGTCCTTAAATTCATCGCAAGCACCGATTAGCACCCGGCTAACCTAAACAAAGGATTTTAAATTTGTCCTGAAAAATAAAAACTCTGACGTTTCATCCTAAACCAGGAGGTTTGGCAAATTCGACGCGTGAAAAAGATCAGTGATGTACGGACGGCGCCCGCAGAGCTTACAAATAAAGCAAACAAAGATGCACGCTCTCGTGTTAATGAAAAAGAGCAGACGAGCTGCGCATATTAACATAATTGCATAGGAACAAGCGGCGAGGACTGAGCCCGCAATTAAAGGCGCAGCAGCACATTATCAGCAGCGCGAGGACACGTTCTCCCAGTCGCATTTTCAAACATTTAAAAGCGAATCGGGATTTTATGTCGAATCGTAAAGCTATTTCGTGTTGCAAATGCGTGTGGTGTTTACTGAAACGCTTTTGGAGATATGAGAGAATTGTTAAAACATGCATTCTGGAAAGTTCCAGTGGAAAACACATCTCAGTGTCTATATGTGTGAATGAAGAAAAACGAAGTAAATGGAAACGCAAGATGTATACACGTACTGCAAACATCGCAATGCTTTTATTCCCTTCTCTGGTGTGCACGTGACAGACAAAAACAGGTGCTATCATCTTCATTTTTAAAATAAATGACTGCAGGTTATGTTATTATTATTAGCTCCTATTAAGCATGAAAAAGAAGATTTGACTGATTTGAGACGTCATCCTTAAGAGAGCACCTGCATCAGTTACAATTGTTAGGCTATATCACATACATAATATGGTCTGTGTGCATCATGCACAACAGGAATGATGTCTTTATTTATGACCAAATACACAAGCTGTGTTTTAAATGTGCTGCACAAAAGAGTGCCCTAGAAATGAGAGCCTGTACCTTTAATAGGGAATTTCTAATTAGGCAGTGTATCATGCAGTGAGGGGGAGGGTTTCCTCCCTCTGCATCTCTCAGGGTTTTATGTAAAAGACCTTCTCTGCTTAAATATCTCAGGCAGGGCCACAAAACACATTTTACACACTGGAACAGAGAGCCTAATCCAGCGAGGTTATAAAACAAAATGACATTTTCTCAAATGGTACATTACTGTATCATATCATAATAGCTGTGGATGAATTACCAACGATGCAAAAAATGCACAAATGTACAGGAGCAAAGAAAAATGCTCACGTCTGTAGATGATGTGCATGTATTGTGTGTGAGTGAATATAAGCAGTCGGGCAGGGGGAGTGGATGCTTGTCAAAGCATAATGTGACTGCAGCACAGTGGCTTAAAAGTGTTAATTATGCCGCTTGGCACGGTGCCAAACCCATACCAGATTTTTCCAGTTTTCGATATGTAAATCACGCGCTGAACTGTGTATTGTTTTCGTGGTTTACCAATACACTCCTCTGTGTTTTCAGACTGTGGATATGAAATATGTGAATCCTATACATACGATTAAGGCTTTTTTCGTTTTTAATCCATTCTGCATAAAAAAACACAGTTGCACCATATTACAATGATTGAGTTATTTTGAATGCATACTGCCCAGTACAAATCATATTATCATATTGGATTACTTTCTGTAGTAGCAGTCAAACTTAATGTGCTTTTATGAAGATGGCATATGTCGATTTTTAGACATGATTACATTTTTTCATATCTTGAAAAGGGCAGTTCTTTAAAATGTCTGACATTAAGCCTGGACATATTTCATTTTAATAGGCGAATTGCATCTGTGGGTCAATGTGCGTGCCTATGGGAAAGTTAAATGGTTCCAAAGATTGGGCTAAATACCTTACACCCAACCCGAAATTGTCATCACACACAAAACCCAGCAAAATGTTGATCTGCGAGCCTTACAGAGAAAATCTGCAGATGTGTTGGTAAATAGTTTGATAGTGCCCACGTTATTATTCCAGACCCCTCTGCTCTTCTACAATGGCAGCATTGTACTTGGAGCGCTTGACGTGGTTCCACGGTCCCCCCTGTTTCTCACCATTGTCTGTACGGATGGAGTGCAGAGACAGCGGAGGGTGATAAGCTGAGAAAGATGCTTGGGTCCAGACAGAGCCAGATGCCTAAATTACCAGCAAAACCCTGTACGAGACGATCCTCGGGGAATGACGTGAGGACACGACTTTATTTTTTCCCTGCATGTGCACGTGGCTACATCGGTGTGTTTGTGCACGAGCATTTTTGCACATGTGTGCTTGCACACTACACGTACCGCCGGGTTCATGGATGGCATGGACAGGATGGCCCATGTAACGACAATTACGCAGTTAAATGAAACCTTTTTTATGTGATGACCACACTCATGCAATATTGAGAGTAAAGAATGTGCATTGGAGCATTTTTAATCCTAAAGTTCTGGGTATGTAGTAGAACGATGGTACAACCGATCGTAATACTGTGCAAACAGTTCACATCAAATCGGAAGGACGGTTTGTTCCTTTTCCCCCTCTTCTGGAGCACAGCAGTTGTGCAGCAATTCATTAAAACTCCATTACAATATATTACCCAGTATAATGGAGCCAGTGATACAGAAAAGCAGAGCGAAAGTTTTCACTGGGACAGAGACAGTATTTTACAGTGAAACAAAAGAAAACAGCAAAGAAAGGAGGAATTCTTATGCAAAATAAAACGCAACGGACAAGATAGTTGGAAGACTTGAATGAAACATACAAAAGCATAAACGACGCCTGAGCCCGTCACCCAACAAACTTTTCCAAAACCCATACGAGCTAAACAAATGATGGTGATTAAAAATACTAATGAGACGAGGATACGAATACGAAGAGGATGCATGTTTGGAGGAAAATAGATGTGGTGTGAAAACGGGGGGAGGGCTTTTACTGTCTGGCTCAATCTGTGGCCCCACGAGGCTGTTACTGCAGCTGGCATTTTAATATCAAAGGCGTACGGGAGGCGGCTATCTGGGAATATTTGTCTGGCATACTAACAGTTTTCTCCCCGTCATGTGTCATCTTTATGTCCAGCATTATGACATTTTTTTCCAAATCGTGGCTCTTTGAGTCTCACCCAGAGCTAATCTCAGTCTTTGCTTTTGTGATGAAAACTTTGTGCCAGGTTGGAAACGCATGTGAAGTGTAACTAAATGGGTTCCTTTTGAACTCACGTTTATTGTTTTCCACTGCTTTAGAGGACACGTTGATAGCAATAGACATTTAACAAGAGTGGGAGAGAATTAGGAATCCCTCTGGTTCCTAACTGTGAAACCAACAGTGGGAAAACATGGGATCATGGGACGCACACCCAGACTATCGCAGAAGCATCTCTTGGGTCTGGGTTTAAGGCGATTGTGTGTTTTACCGCAAAATTCCCTTTTTCTCTCTTGTGGATACCTCAGCTGTCGATCCCGTCTTAATCTCGGGATAAACACGATTATCCCGAGAAGGGTTGTTCTCAGCTTTGTATCAGCTACGGGAGAGCTTAGAAATAGTCTCCCCCACCTTTTCTCCCCCTCCTCGGACGAGTGGTCTCGAAAAGCCTGGGATTGGGATTCCCGAGCAGGACTCCAGTCGGAATAACAGGCTGCTAAAAGAACCACAGTCAGCAACGAGAGTCTGTTAGGAGCTACTAGATTACTTGGGCTCCTTGGGCATCATGAGCTCCAATGAAACTTGGGCAAATGCAGTTGAGCATTGTGACCTCAGAAGGCTTTTTGGACATCTTAACATGGGCTTGCAACTATACTTTTATGTATAGCATTTCCACTACTTGCTCTTGATTTTCAGGTCAATGTCATTAATATCAAGCTATTGGTATTGTAATAAGGGCATAGCCTAAAAAACAAGGTCACCTTTTTGGGAAATGAGTTCTTTTAAAGATGTTTTAACCAGGGAGAGTGATAATGAAGATGACTTGTATGACCATACTTGAGTCAGATTGGGAAGTTTTACCAATGTACTTTTTTATTACAAAGGCTTTTCTGCCAAAAGTAGTTTTTTCAGACAACATCTATAACTGTATCCTGTGCATTTAAAAGTGATATTTAAACAAGAATGACAAAAAAATGAAGACACCAGGCAACACTTAAATCTCCAACATGACCTTGAGAATGATCATCATTTTATGGCTCCACTTTTTACTCTCTAACCAGAGAATTGCCATCACGTTTTGCATTAAAATAAATAGGAAACGTGTTTTTAAGACCATCACGTCGACATTTTGAAAGATATTGAAACATCATTGTCAATCTGCGAACCTCACTGTAAGCGAATGCTCACAAATGAGGCCTGATGCTGGCGATACATATGCAAATATACCGCACAGGGACGTGCAGAGCGCATTATTGGTATCAGAATCAAGTTCAAGTTCATTGCCTGTGGGAGTCCCGCCAGACTGGGAACTTCTTCATCCACCCCTGTGAACCAGCTCACCCCCTGTAACCCACACCCTATCTGCCCCTCACCACCCCCCGTCGTTTCGGTGGCCGGCTGGAGGAGGCTCTTCACTCTGTGCCGTTGCTAAGGGAGAGAGGGCTGGCCGGCCCGGCAATGCGCTGGTGAAAAGGCCCGCCTGTCAAAGTGTCTGAGGGAAGTCAGGCTGGTTGGCTCCCCCATCTTACACACACAGTTTTATATACAGGCTAAGTGTGTGTGTGTGTGTTCCAGACCCTGGGAATGGTGGCAAGCAGCAAGCACTTTATATTCATCAGGGCCCCCCCTTGTCTGAGTGACTTTGGTAAACAGCCCCCCCCCCTTAAATGTCTAGTCATCTTCCATCCCATAATCCCCTCTCACTGCAAGTTCACTCTCCCGCAGCAGCAGAATGACTTTGGCTCTTGGTGAAAAAATCACTGCGGATAATTTCCCAGATAACATCAGCATCTGTCCTGTGAACAAACTTTATTGGCCTCTGTTGGACATTTCAGGATGTTGTTAAGATACTAACAACTTTTCAAAATTTGATTTTGTGTAATTGTTACACTGGAGTGATGCAATCGTGTTTTATTAACATGGATGACTTTGTCCCTATTACAGTAGAAATCGGTGAGAACCGAGTGTGTGTGTGTGTTTTCTTGAGGTCTCATTCAAGGCTGAGGACGCGAATTGAGAATAAAAGCCAGTGATTTGCATAAGCTGCATGCTGTCTGAGGAGTTTGCGGAGGGGGGGCTCAAGGAAAAAAAGATATGAGGGAATATAAAAAAGAGAATGAAACCCCACATTCTAGAGGCACATAAAGAGAGAGGGGTTTGAATGAGGCAGAGGGTGAAAATTGACAGAGAAAGGGTCTTGCCAAGTCTCCTGCGGGGATTAAATTGTCCAGAAACCTCTCTACATATAATTTGGGAAAACTGGTAATGGTGTTGGTACACCGCATACGCAGAGTCTGCATGATTTTTTTACAACTTTTAAATAGCAAATGAAAAATAAAACCAACAAATACAGTTGATGAGTGTTGCAAAAGTGCTGTTGACATTACCCTCCGCTAGACAAACAAATTCTTTTTACTGACTGCATTAATTTGGCCGATATAAAAGCCATACTCCAAATGGCATTCTCTTTAAGCCTGTAATGACCACTAAGCTGACTGAACGTGGTGATGTAGTAAAAGTGTGAAATAACGCACACAAAATCCACCCGTTATTATCCCACACTGCGATTTCGACGCCTGGTTGTTCTCATTAAAATGAACAATGCGAAACGCCAGCGAAATAAACTCCAACCTTTCCAAAATCTCCAGCCTTTGGAATTTCAAGAGCAGTACCCATGAATCCGCCTCCACTTATTTGCAAGGAAATAACCATTATAAAGTGACTCAAACGTGTGTTTTACGTTGGCATTTCAGTCCACTATTTCCATTGTAACAAGATCATTCGGAATCGTAATGTATTTACTGTATATATTAATCTGAAATGGAGCTTGGCTTTTGCAATCAACAAACAAGAATGTATTTTCTTACACGTTAAGGTGGTCAGATAAAGTGCAGAAATATTCAAGCAAGCAACAAGTCCTTGCACAAGAGTCTTTGTATGTTTTCCTTAATGTCTTAAAAAAGCATCAGTACAAAAATTTTACTTCAGAACAAAAAAAAACCAGACATCCCCTGTGACCTACCATCTACAGATCTTTGCGTCTACTTTTAATGTTCATTTTGTTTTATCCCAAATAGCATTACAGACCAAATCTGATTACCTTTAATGTTGTCCTTACTTGTTGTTCATGTTAATATGATGTCCTACATTTACATCTGTCATAAAGGCAAGCCATGTGGTATTGTTACTTAAAAGGGATATTTTTTCTTCTCTCTCTAACCAGGCTCCTGGCAATGATCAAAAAGGCGGAAAAAATCACTGTCAACAGCTGCTGAAAAAACTGAGGCCGTGCAGCTATTTTTAACAGGGACGGTCAATCACAGCACCTCAGGAATCCAGCATCCTGCATTTAATTAACGGAAACCTTTCATCCTTCAGATTTCTGACTGATATGTGTGAATGTAAAGAGGACATGCTGTTTACCCAGTTAAATTGTAGATATTAAAACAAAGTGTTGTCAAGTGAAGAGAATAATGTGCATTAATGTGTGAAATGTTTACAAAGTTGACATTGTTAAATGTCTCTGCTGTCAATGTCTGTGTTGGCTATATCAAGAAACTGTATTCTCCTTCATGTTGGAGATCGATTCAAATGTGTCTGTTTTCTTTAGACGGATATTTAAGCAGCGCACTCAATCAGGTAAATTTAAAAGTTTATTTTTATGTTTAATATTGGAATTATGAACTTCTGTGCTCTGTCATAACGATTCATTTTCTTGAAATAAAGCCTTAAATTAAAAACAAAACTTTGGTTATTGAACTTGGAAAATACTGATGTCCTCACTATGGACATGAACTTTGATGAGGCAGCTTCACATGCAGTGACAGCAAGCTGTTTTTGCAGTTTAGACCTTATAGACCTGACACTCTGTCAGCACCTTGGACAGCACACAACAACATGACATGGGATACATAACTGTAACAATGAATCACTTCTCTTTTTCATCTGGACAAAAGAAAAAGAATATGTGCTCTAATGAGTCAAGCCATGGTGATTTGAGTAACCTTACAATGTTTTGAGATGTTTTTTATATAAATTAATTCATCATAAATGTGCTAATAGTTCGCCCCAGTGAGATTTTCTTCTCTGCCAGGCACACTTTAAATAGACAATGATCAATAAAACTAGAAAATGTTTTTATTTGGTGACGTTTTTAGTATCCAAAATGCACATAAAAGAGACATATTTTGAATCACACCTCACAGTTTTATATAAATGATAATATACACAACGAAGAAATATATTTTAACACAGTATTAATAAGTAGACCTACATAATTGTATCTTATTTTTTTCATACATAATTAGCGTGTAAAAGAAGATAAGCCATATATAGCTCTACAAACCGAACAATTAACCTTAAAAAATGTGATGTTGATCACTTTACCTGAAATACACAAATTCGCATTTTACTGAGGTTTAGGTCTGTCTGAGATTGGGCAAGGTTTGAAAAATAGAGAATGATTCAATTATAAATCTATAAAACCTAAAGTGGGCCAGAAATAGCCCTGTTTGCTAATCGTTTGCTAAATTACTTAAACAATCTAACAGTCGAACCTTTGTATACGTTTCACAAATTAGCGCTAATTATCCATGTTGCGCGGTCTGGAGGCTACAATTTAAAGCGCTTTAACATTTACGTGTTAGTGGTTTGTAGCTTCCGAGTTCAAATATTTCAATATTTCCGAAACCTACAATTCGCAAAAGATGAACACATCCCAGTGTTGAGATGAGCTATTATATCATTTCCAAGATTGCATAGATAGTCATTCAATTAACACACATTAAGAGACACAAAATAATCGGCGATTTACTTGCACTTTTCTTGAACGTATTCACCGCGTTTTAATACACCTAATTTTTGTGATTATATCTAACTGGAATGCAAAATGTTCACCCTTTTGTTTTATTAAATAATGAAAAAGTCAGTAATAGGCTATTGTTTTAGAAAATAAACGTAACCAGGAGAGATCAATCTTTACTACGCCACTGATAACGCATCTTCAACCGTGCAGCACAGGCTATTCAATAAACGTGTAAGCGATAAACAAGCTCTATATTAGATTTGCAGAAAATCTATGAAATTTGAACCAGCACGCAGTGTTGAATGTTGATGGCTAAGTGGCCTGTGGTGATAGAAGTGACTTATTAGTCGGATATCTGTTTAGTGCAATATTGTGCTAATCTTTGCCACAGCTTGCCCGGCTGACCTTTGCGGTTTAAACAAAAGAAAGGGCTTGTGGTGTGCAAACTGACTCAGAGCTGACCAGACACTTGCCTTTTAGGAAGCCTCTTGTGAATGCCTCCAATGGCAACCTTATAGGGAAGGATTTTTTTATAACAAGTGTTTTCTTGCTTATTCAATATATATAAATTAGGCGGAAACACATACAAATCTCTCTTACGCTTTTGAAAATTTTGAGAAAAAATCAGCTATGCTAATAGGCCTCCGTAAAATTAATGTTAGAAATAATCATATACAGAAGACTTTTTGTTGATGTTATAAATATAATTTATTTTTCTTTACTTATTTATAAATAACACTCTCTGCAATCCAACAGGCAACAGTTAATAACTGTCAAGTTTTAAGTTGATGTCAACATTAGTCTCCTGAGGGCCAGGCACAGCTGACACAATTGGTCAAAGGTGACTGTCTGGGTTCAAGTGGTTTGTCCAGTAATTCCCAGAGGGCCAATCGAATGATCTAAGATAAAAAGGCTGACACGATTTTGCTCTGTTTATTTAGTAAATTGTTAAAAGGGCAAGATCATCAGCTATCTCCAGGCGTTAAAAACTGACATGTCATGGCAGGATTTAGGTTTCGAAATCCCAGTTTGGCTCGACTTATGTTTATATACATTGTCTGTATATTTATTCTGTATTGTGATCTACATTCTTTCGTCATATTTTATGTTGTGGTGTAGGCCTACATCCTAACGTCATACTCCATTCTAGTAACCTATTCGTTACACGCTTATTGCGTATGGTGTACATATTTACGTCATGTACTACGTGCAATTAAAGATGTGAGGACGCGAAAAAACGAGGAATTTTCCCGCCAACGCCGGTCTGTGCGCTGAGTGACCGCAGGTGTTCCGTCACGTGGCGCTGAAAGATCATTTGTATTCATTCATTTAGTTGCTCGGATTTTCTGCTTGTCATAAGAAGATAAATAGCGACCATTGTACAAAGAAGCATCGAGGGCCCACCTACTAAATAAACACTGAGAAATTCATATTTAAACCCGATGTAGGAGGCACAAAACCACGTAGCCTACGTCTCTTGCGAAATAAGGCAAATAAACAAACTGGTCGCGACCAAGAAATGTTGCTTAAGAAGACAAAGGCCGTCAATAAAAAGTCAACAAAATAGTCCATCCAGTGAAAAACTTAAACAACTATTATGTGCACCACAGCAATTATTATTCGTGAGGTCTCAATGCATAGACGACGCAGGAAGGAGAAAGGGCTCAATACCTTAAGTCTTTCATTAAAGGCCAGACGAACAGCTATTAGCAACAGAGAAGCTCGGGATTATTGTCCGATCATTTATATCTTCCAAATCAGTAAGCATTAGAGTCTGGATTGTACGTTAGCATAAGAATAGGAACAGGTCCTGTGAACTTCCTCGACCTTCTGACCCTCTTTTCCCAAGATGAATAGCACCACTTTCAGACAAGCCCGGCCTCTTCAACAGGCTTGGACCATGCCTAAATTCCCAATCATGGTAATTTAATATATTTTAAGCCCCCCGGCTGCTTGAGTCCAATTTCTATAGTTTGATTTCGGCAAGTATGTCGCATCGCCCTGTCATTTGTGCTTCCAACGAGTCGTTTTCTCTTGTTAACTTAAAAAGCCGTGCATCTTTTTCTTTCTTATGAGTATCTTATGGACAGTTTTGACCCCGTGGATGACAAATCCGTATAATACACTTTATGAGTGTTACAGTAGTTATAACACACATATCACAAAATATTTCTGTAATTTTTATATTTATATGCATTTAAAAAAAATGATGGAAAGTCGCATATTTGTGTTTGTTCCCAAGACAATTTCAAAGCTACCATTTTATTTTTATATAGAATGTACGTAAATAAAGTTCGATTGGAAATTGACCATAATAAAGAGATTCTGCATATTTTGCAATATTTAAATTTTCATTACACTTTACGTCTCATATTTCATCAAAAAAAGTTCCTTGCTGTTGTCTCCTTTGTAATGAACATATATTTGGGGGACAAATCTGTACCCAAAAGTGAGCAAAACCTGCCTTTGGAAACATACTAATTTGTAAAAAATCTTATGCAAAATATATTGTTGTTTTAAAATGTATATTGTATAAATGCAGAAAGTTTTCTTTTAGGGTTAGGTTATAGGCTATTTATAGGCTAAGTCATATTTATAACTAACTGTGTATAAAATTATAAAATAATGTTTTTAGCTGATTGGTAAACGTGTGTGCGTGATTTTATATAAGTACAATATATAATTGTATATATCAGATTCGTTGACACTTACTATGCCTTAACGTTCCCTTTATACAATAAAAATAAGCGTTGAAATCATTAACTAATAAAAGCCAACTTCAGTGACAAAAAGTGCCCATAGCTGAAGAAACACCCTTATATAAAGGAAAGAGTGAAATGACTTTACAATTACCTGCACAACGGCCAGCAATAACTGTACAGTGTTAATGCAACAGACAATTGAGCACCCAAGACGGTACAAACCACAGGCTCGAATAAAACACACCAATAAAACTGATGCTCACTTTGCAATAGTAAACTCTTTAAACGCGTTTAATGGATCACTGAGGATTGCAATTTCTTGAAATAACTAAACAGTCCTCGCAGCTGGATTGAAGCTCATGGTTGGCTGTATCATTGCTCAGTAAC
Organism: Triplophysa rosa; assembly: GCF_024868665.1. Taxonomy (NCBI): domain Eukaryota; kingdom Metazoa; phylum Chordata; class Actinopteri; order Cypriniformes; family Nemacheilidae; genus Triplophysa; species Triplophysa rosa. The sequence continues at coordinate 2,661,353 of NC_079890.1, forward strand.
GGGCATTGGGCGCGCGTGCGCCAGGCTAACAAATCGCCCCTGCCTCTTTGATAAATGGCGAATATCTAATGAGGCAGATGGGCAACCTACTGTACTTTTCATTGTTTCCTGATAATGCGTCGAGAAAAGAGCCCGGGCACATCTGATTTAAATGTTACATAAATGTTTATTAATAGCTTTCCAAAATAATGAGACATAGATGATAGGAGACCGTGCTTGCGCGTCAAGCGCACCCTGCGAACTGCCTATTCCTGCCACACCAGAAGAAGAGGAGAAAGGCGACATCTTTTGGTGGGAACACCGACAACAGAGAACACAAACTCGCCCAATCATTTGATTTTCAGACAAAAGACGACTCATGGCGCATGGCGGTATGCGTAACTCGAAAGCATTGCTCACGTGAAAATAAACGTGCGGAATAAATAATCAATACCAAAGTATACAGTGCCTACCCCATAATGATCTATATGCCTCCTTCTAGGAGATGAGCGTTGGTGTATTCTGCAGAGTGGGTATTAAACTGTGTGAACATCAAGGCATCAACAACATTAATTATGGCGCGTTAATTTATGCATGGACTAATTGTGTGTGATGTCACGTTGTGCACGTTGTATCGCGAGAATAAACATATTCTTGGTGCGTTAGTGTTCCAGTCGTTTCTCGTTTCTCTCTGAAAAGGCCCCTTTTACTTATATTTATGTGCACACGTGTTTATTCTAAGATATTGTATTTTGTAAAATAGGCAAGAGACACGATCTTAAAAGCGCTACATTATCTAATTTGAAATAACTAACATGCTTATAAAATAAACTATATCTTATAATGAAATGTTTGGTTTCGCATACAAAGATATGATTTTAAAAATATCTAAATGATCTCATATTGGTTATAAGCAAGGTGTTAATGGGATATTAATCATGTCTTATTGGAAAGAAAATGTTCAAAGGACAGCAAACTCACTCAAGGCCAGTAAATGTCCACCTTTGTTTTATGAGGTCTGCTGTTGTAATACCAGTTTGACTTGCCTTTTAGTACTTGTGGTGCCGCGTTCAGCACATGGAACAGACCCTTTAAACATAATTACAGCTAATGTAACACTTGGCAAGAGGAAGGTGCCATATTTGGCCAGCATCCAAGACTAGATCCAGTGTAATAGCCTGTCGTGATAGATGCATGCTGTTAACGAAAAATCAAACATGTATGCGACTTTTCCTTAAATGCGACATTTTGGTAACAGTTTAGGTCAAGATGCTTCAAATATGAAATATATTATATATAAGTATTTAAACATGCACTAATTATTGGTAACATCATCATTATTGGTCATCATAAACCTTATAATAAACATGGACATAATGTTCACCTGTTTAAGTAAAACATAATTTAGGACATCTGATTTCTAAGAAAAGCAGGCATGGCCTTGCTTTAACTAACACAAGGCACTCTGAACGTTGTTTTACTTGTTATTTATCAACACACAATTACATCAAATAAACTATAGCCACATGGAGGAGCATTGTGTTTGGGCACATAAGTATGTGCGTCATTGGATTGGCACTGATCAAAGGACGTCAAACTAAAATATGGTTAAACGATTTTTTTCAGCACTGAAACTTGTTTTTTTATCATTAACAAAATATTACGCACATTTTAAAAACACAATATTTCTGCGTTAACAAATACGATTTAAAAACTGTTTTTATCCGATCACACAAGCTTTTTTGTCGTTGTTTTAAGTACTGTACTTGCCCTTTTAACTGTACTTTATCAGCAAAACTACAGAGAATTGGGGATTAAAAAAACACTACTCCATTCAAAAATTACATTGAAAATGTCTACAGCTCCTGACGCAAATATTCCTCTAAATTGGCGCAGTGCCACATGGGCCTTCAGTTAATCGCACGTCTGCATTAGTCTTTTGCTTTTGTTTCCCACACGAAATCAGGAATTTAGCTCTAGCATAAACATTTTTCGTTCAAGCTCTTTTCATTTGAACGCAAATAACTTACAATTATAACGAAATTAATCAATTAAATCATTCGCGTTTTAGATTTAGTCTTTTATACTTAACACCGTTTAAAATAAACGAAATAATTGCTAATGACTGTATCTTATTTAGGCCTATCAAGATAAGGGTGAAAAGTACCACAATTGAATCTAAACACGTCATTTCGTTTAAATGAGGCTGATAACCTATATAAAGTCTTTGCATTGGAAAATACTGTTAAATGACGTTATATTGTACTGCCAAAGCGTCAACACAAGAGGTAGTGCTTCTTTTTGTCATCAGCTCTTTCATCTGCTCATTATCGCCTGAGCAAATTCATCTGTAATTACATGCGACATAATCGTTACTATAGAGACAAAGAAACGCAAGCATTTCTAAACACCAGGCAAATTCCACAGGAAATACATAACCTATTAATATAATAATAATAATAATAATAATAGCAAACTTGAAATCCTTTAAAAAAACAGTTAAAATATAGTTTCAACCATGAAAATATTGTGATCTTTGGAACATCATTTACAGATTAAATGTAAACGGCTTAAATGTATATTGTATGCATTGATTCGAGGAGGAACAATTAGTTGCTCATTCTGTATGCTGTGTGATTGCTCGTTAGTGCGGCATCTAGCGCCAGAACTAAGATCACCAACACACCAGAATGCCAAAACTGGACCATGGACGCAGAGAAAATGCACAAATACACGTGAGGACTCCATCAGGTATGGTGAGACATGGTCCTTCTGCTATAGTGTAAACAAATTTTGCATAGTATACATAAGGGACATCCCTAAAGACCTTAAAAGGAGCTGCTGGTTTTGGAAAGCTTATCTAACACACAATTGTGGAAGTTTTACAAAAATTTTATATAAAAAAGGGGGTTGAGAAAAGCATTTCTCTTTCCACTCAGTTTGGCTCCACTATATGCACAGAGAGATTCAAAACGTGGGATTGTGATAACCAAGAAAAACCTAAAACAAAGTTGACCCATTTAGTTTGGATTAATTGTGTGTGCAGTAAATGAGGAAGTTTAAGAGGAGGAAGTCACACAGTGGAGTCATTGTGTATCAGACTGCCACACTCACAGAGCGATTCTGCATCGCCTTTCAGGGCCCAGAAGCCTGCACAGGACTAACGCAGAATGTTAATGCGCTCTGCCCGTTGTGAGAGCAAACACACTGCTGAGGGCCTTTTCACATGCAAGGGGTCTGCGTGATTTGTTGACTGTTTTTCGTCCTCGTCTTCCTGTGTTGCATTGAGTAAAGTGTAAAGTGCATTGAAAGAGGAAAGGCAATGAAAGAATTGATGGGTTGAAGACTCTGGCAACCCTCCTATGATGTCCATTGGTGCCACCCAGGTACACGCGGTGTTTCCAAGCAAACTTTGGATTGTCTTAGATAAATACAGCAACTCTTTTGCTTTTTATTTGTTTTTATAGACTCTATAAACTGCAAAGTGAGTGTTGATAATATAGCACGTGAAAAAGTCATGGCCATGGCCATGGTATGACAATGTCAAAATTCACTTTTGCATTAAAACACATTTCTGCAACTGTTTAAACTTCTCATGCAGAGTTTTCTCTTTGAATTTTCAGACCATTTCATCTGAACTTTTTAGACTGTGTGCACATCTTTAATAGACTTTAATCAACTCTGAATATATCAATAAAACAAACATATCAATCCTACTTGTAAAGTGGAGTTTTTAGATCATTACTAACTGATCGAAACAGATTATGAAGGAAAATAAATGTATAGGTTTGTAAACATTTTTTTTTATTTAAACTATCTTGCCAATTAAAAACATTACAAATAAAAAACAACTAATGATTCATTTTTAACCACAATTCATTGCTTGTGTCTTATTGTTTCATATTCCTGTATTATAAATATTGCAAGACTTATATAACAAGATTAATAATAACACAATTTTTTATAATGAATAATATCTATGTCTATTTCAACTTTGCAATAAAAACCACAAAAAAAAGATAACAAAAAAAGACTAAATACTGTAGTATCTGTTTTAAGAACAGTATGAGAATAGTGCAGATGCAGATGCAGATGTGCTGCCAGAAAGCTCTCAGAAAAAACACAAACAATGGTGTAATATATTCATTGCCAATGTCTCTGATCTTTATTCTGATCCATAATTATCAAAATGGATGTGGATATTATTAAAAATCCATACATCATGATCAGATGTTAGAAAGAAACATCACAGTTCTTAAAATGCATGTCACACATATATTCAGCTACTATATGACTGTCATATAGAAATATATGTAAATGCAAAACACACACTGTCTCAGTGCCAGACAAAGCAACAGTGCCTGCTTCAAGCCGTCAGTATGCCACTGTGGCACCATCTTGTGGCAGCAGGGGCAGTAATGGAAAGGCAATCCAAATGGCTGCCTCCTTTCATTTTTTTCACATCCTATCAAATCATATAAACAACAGCCCATAATTCCTGTATGCACAGTCCTGAATGATCCAGAAATACATATTCTTTCTCGTACAAAACAAGATTTCACGCTTGGATTGCAACAATGACTCGAATACACAAAGCTTGTGCAGATTCCCGGCATCCAACAACTAGTAATCAGAGGAAAAATAATTTCCCACCGATCATGCATTGTTTCAAATTATCGAGCCTTTGAACAAACAAGGTAGACGAGCATTTTCACAAGGCCCGGCCTTGAAAAGAAAACAAGGCAGCCAGTCAGGAACCGAGCCGCACCTCACGGCCCGGGCGAAATTTACTCCTCACTTTGTACGACACAAACAACGCGCAAACGTTCTCCTCGCTGTGCCCGCTTTGCCCATTTGAAGCTCCCAATTAACACAGAATGTCCTTGGAGAGTTCAGATGCCTACAATTATCTGCTTGTGCTTTGATGGCGCAGGCTTGCATTCACTTCCAGTGGGTGCACATTAAAAACCATCGCTGTGGGCCTGCACGCAGCACAATGAGGTAGGACGGTGTTTCGTGTGGATTCTTCGGTCGGGCAGCCCAAACGTAATGAAGGTTTGGGTCATTTCACTCACATTCCAGCGCACATTGCTACCACTGCACTGCTAATGCCCATCAGGGGTTTGTTGTGTTCAGAAAGGCAGTGCTGGGTATGTTTTGGTGGTCTCTAACACATGAAGACCGGTCAGGAACAATGAATGAGACACATGTACACATGCATGCAAATTGGCATACACGTCTATACAAACACACACAAGCGTTTGCTTAGCTGAAAAAGACATGCCATGTCTTCTGATTTTTTTTATATAAAGCAAATTATAATCACTATGGACAAACACGTAACCTTTATAGACAATGTTTGGCATAAAAGAAATCCTGAATATAATGAAAGCATTATATTTACTTCATTTGTGTTTTAAATGAAATAAAATAAAAACTAGGTAAACCACCTATAAAATGCACATCTTTACCTGGCCATTTAGGATTTGGGACTGTCAGCTTTTTAAACTTCTGGTGGCAATTTTGCCATAAGCTTTAAGCAAGGTTTCATTTACTGGAAACCAGGGTTAGTTTTGTCAAAAATAAATAAATTAATAAATAATCATAAAATAAATAGAAATTGTAATGAATAAATAGAAAACAGTCCAGTTAAGTAAGACAAATATTTGTTTTGTTTATGTTTTTTGTTTGTTTGTTTTTCTTTATCTTGGTTTTAAACATTCTCGAATTATTTTTGTGACCTACGTTGTCTAAATTAACATTTTAATATCATATTTTTGTTCATGCTGTTAGATTGTTGGATAGCATTGCATAGAGTAGTACATCAATTATCAACTACATAATAAAGTAAAAAAAACGAAATTATATTGTTGCATGCTATTTAATATTTTCATATTGTGTGCGTGTGTGTGTGTGTGCATGTGCGTGCGTGTGTGTGTGTGTGTGTGTGTGCTGTGCGTGTGTGTGTGTGTGCTGTGCGTGCGTGTGTGTGTGTGTGTGTGTGTGTGTGTGTTTGTGTTTGTGTTCAGAATTCCATTATTGCTTACATTTTTGACAAAAACAAGTCTATAACAGGTTCCAATTTACCACTTATACATTGACAACATACAATGTGTGTTTTTTTGGGGGCAAAAGCTCGAAATTTTTAACCAATATTTTCTAGTCAAATATTTGCAGTTATTGAAAGGACTTTTTTTTTTAATGGCCCTTGCATGTTGGCAAACATGTTTGTTTCACTACATTGACAATATCATTACATAGACGTCCATGGATTTTATATCAGGCTAATGATATTTTCCATCCTCTAACCCTACCTCCACCTCACAGAAACACACGCACAGCATTAGATTTCAAGAAAAACACGATGGGCTTGATTTATTAAACTTTTGTCTAATGAGAACCAGTAAAATGTCCTCACAAGTTGGTTGTGGTGATATTTCACAAATGCCCTCCACACGCCCTCATAGAAATATAACAAAACCTGTATACACACACAGAATATTTCCAGTGGTGGGAGAGCTCATTCGCTCCCTCTTTTTGATGTTAAAAAACAAGGCAAATTTACAGAAGTGAGAATATAGTAAATCACAGGGCAACACTGTCTCGCTGAGGGCAAAGCTGTTTGCATTTGGACGTCACTATTTGTGGTCCCTTGACAAGATGTGACAGCTCGACTATAACTCAGCGAACCCTTCATTTTGGTGCATTTTCCAGCCTTACCCATTTACAATGCTTCAGTGGAGATTTCTTTATTTCAACACAGACAATGGTCCCTTTCTTTATGGCCATTCTCTCACACGGATACACGCTCGCTCACAGAGGCGCACACTCGCACTCGCTGCAGCGCACATTTTGATGGTAATTAATGACATCACTGCAAAGCGAGTGGAAGAAAGGCTGAGGTGCGTTTGTTTGCCACGCAGACCGTGGGAACCCCGAACCTCTTGAAAGTGGCGAGTCAGGGGCTGGGACAATGCTCTCACCCAAACACCCCCTCGCATGCACCCAGACCCCAAATTCTCCCTCCTTCCTCCTTCTCGATGATCTCTTCTCAAGCTCAAAAATCTCCTCCTCTCTCCTCCTGCTAAGAGTCTCTTACTCTCTACTCCTGCTCAATGATCTGCTTTTCACTCTACCTGCTCAATGATTTTCTTCTTTTACTCCATGTGCTCCTCTCCTCCTGCTCAATGACCTCCTTCTCTCTCCTCCTGCTCAGTGATCTCCTCCTCTCTCCTCTTGCTCAAATGTCTCCTCCACTCTCCTCCTGCTCAATCAACTTCCCTCTGCTCCTGCTCAAAGATCTCCTCCTTTGACCTCCTGCTCAATTCAATTCTCTCTCCTCCTGCTCAATGATCTCCTCTCTCCTTCTGCTCAAAGATGTCCTCTACTCTCCTCCTGCTCATTTACCTTCTGTCTCCTCCTGCTCAAAGATCTCCTCCTTTGACCTCCTGCTCAATTACCTTCTCTCTCCTCCTGCCCAATGATTTCTTCCTTTCTTCTTCTGCTCCGTGATGTCCTTCCCCGTCCTCCTACTCAGTGATCTTCTTTCTCCCCATCGTCCTCAATGATTTTTTTTATCTCCTCTTCCTTAAAGATCTCCTTTCTCTTCCTGCTCAAAGATCTCATCCTCTCTCCTCCTACTCAATGATTTCTTCCTATTGTCTTCTATTCTGTGATCTCCTCTCCCCTCCTGCTCAACGATTTCTTTCTTTTTCCCTCTACTCCATGATCTCCTCTCACCTCCTGCTAAATGATCTCCTACTTTGTCCTCCTACTCAGTTACCTTCCCTCTCCCCCTGCTCAATGATTTCTTCCTTTCTTCTTCTGCTCCATGATGTCCTCCTATCTCATCCTACTCAATGGTTTCTTTTTTGCTCTCCTCTTCCTCAAAGATCTCCTTCTCTCTCCTACTGCTCAATAATCTCCTCCTCTCTCCTCCTACTCAATGGTTTCTTCATATTTTCTTCTATTCTGTGATCTTCTCCCCCCCATCTCCTTCTCTCGCCTCCTGCTCAATTACTTCTTCCCGTTTTTCTACTCCATGATCTCCTCTCTCCTCTTGCTCTCCTCATGTTAAATGCTCTCCTTCTCTCTCCTTAATAAACTCCTCCTTTTTCCTTCCACGCCATCATCTCCTTCTCTCTCCTCCTCCTCAAAGATCTACTTATGTTCTGTGCTCTCCTTCTCTTTTCTTTACGATCTCCCCCTCTTTCCTTTTAGTCCATGATCTCATTATCTCACCTCCTGTATCACAATGCACTCGCTATCTTTTAGCAACCCTATAGCAGCATGCTCCGAAAACCTTAGTTACCGCATAGTAATGTGAGATAGCTTTGCATTTGAAACTGCAAAGCAACACACTAACAACCTTACAGAATACTGTTTCATTTGTATTTCAACACCCTAATTGCTCGCACCCTGTACTAACAACCACCATGGACACCTTGGCAACCAAGGCATCACTGGTTTACAAGTTTGAGGTTAGTTATGTAGTGGAGAAGTGTCATGGTCCTTACATTTCCTCCTGAATTGTCACCTAATCTCCTCTCACCCACCTCTATTGCCAAGGAGCAGCTGTCAAGTCAAACCACTGTCCCATTTTGTGGGGAGCAGTAGGTGGGCCAGGGCTGCCTGTCAATCACCCGCCGACCTGGGGCTAGTGGTTAGTAATCAGTCCTCACTTCACCATGAGGTGTTCCGAGATGAGTGGACAGTCACCATAGGTCATGTTCTTTAATAGTAGAGTCTCCGCTCTGCAACACGGCAGCCATGTAATCACCAACCACTACTCCCTAATGGGACATCCTAGCGTTACGTCTATAACCATAATTACACCCTTTCAAACGCTTTTCCACTGAGCTGAGAAGAATTGTGCTGTAGTGTAGTATCAGCAGTGAGAGGAACAGAACTGCTTTTGACAGGGTTTTGAAAAAGATCCTTCAATAGAGGGTTCTTAGACGTTTCGTTTTTTCTAACAGCACATGACTGGGTGTATACTGTAAATGATGTGAGATGTGTGATGTAGCAGAGGCACAATGACGATTCCACACGGTGTCGGGCGTGGATACAGAAGTTATCTTTTGCCTATAGCATCTCTATTGGATCTTTAATATAAACACACTCAGAATGAAAATGGGTTTTGACCAATCTGAAAAACTCAGTTGTGACCAGGACATGAAATGAATTAAGATGGATATGTGATGATACTCAAACAAGACAGCAGATAATCACTTACCCTGACATAGTAAATAACACCAGACAAACGACAGTGCAAACACACATTCTTCATACTCTCGTTCATAAACTAACTGCTGTGAAAAAACTAGTGAAGTAGGAACTAAACTCAAGTAGGGTTACATTTACATGACAGTGATGCCCTGTACTTATTGAGACTTAAAATACTACACATTCATATTCAATTTTAAACAATACAACAGTAATATTTACAAATACAAATGTAAATGTGCAAGTACATGTATAAGGAAAAGTTCAGACACATATTATTTAATGTGATTACCTCGATTTTATCACAGTTCTCATGTCAATCTTTCACATTGCTGTTGGATGACTTTATGTCACTCACTCGGTTTGATTTTGTTGAAATTCAACCGACACTGGACTGGAATGACCACAATACATCTAGAAATGCTGATTAAATGAAAATTTGGAATGGTCTGTTAATTTTTTCTGCGGCTGTATACACTGGATAGTTGAGCAAGGAAATAATTTGACTCAATCACACTTCCGAAAAAGATGACTTTATACCGTTTTCATCCATTGGTCAGTGGTCAAGGTTTATTGCATCTTAATTTCTGCAACTTCTCTCCAATGGCTGATCAATTGTTTCTGCATGGCAGCGTTGCCCAAAACTCCTGCTTGACACTCAGCACATGCGGCAGTAAGTGTATGTGCTCCCGGGCTTGGCTTTATGTGTCTGTCACACGCTTATGATGTATAATGTCTGGAGGAGAGATTAAACGTTCTGTCATGGAAAATTCTGTTCAAATATAATCATGCACATGAATTATGGCAATCGCAGGAGTGTCAGGAATCATAAGATACATACATAACGCTTTAGGGATTAGAGCGACGGAACAGCTTCATTTTGATCGCCTCATTTCAGCTGCCTTGTGAGAATTCTCATGGATTTCACACAATGGAAGTCATGTCAGAGAGGCAGTCTAGTCTACGAAGGGGTAGATTAGTTGCTTCAGACTGACTTTTTGACCCCGGTGTCTGGAACTGCGTCCTCCTATGGTCGTGGGAGGCAAATGCACGCAGCCATCTAATCAGACAACCTCTTTAAGTCAATGGTGTATGTGACTCCACCCCTCCGTCCACTCCCACTTTTGTCCGACATTCCTTGGACTTGAACGTGGCGCGGTCCGGTTCCAGACAAGGCTCTTTCTGGATTGATGTCTATTAAGAGGCTCTCGAGGGCGGATCTCGCCTCACGCTTCCTATATGGTGCTGTCATGCTGAAGCAAGACTCTGGGAACCCCGAGACTGTTCCCAGGGGCCCAGGCGCCTCACGTGCTCTTCGGTTCTCAGAGCTGCATGCGGAGATATGAATATGCATGTGTTGATAAATGGAGCCAGACGAGGTTGCGATTGTGTTACAGTTGTTACGCTTTATGTCCCGGAAAGTTAGAGGCCCCGTCTTCCAGTCTCAAGACGCAGGTGACTGTCTGGGCCCCTTTTTTGCAGATACTATGTTTAAGCATTTACCCGAAAGGTTTTTGATGCTTACACGTTTATCCAAAGTGACTTACGGTGCATTCAATGAATTGAACCCTTAACCTTGGTGTTGACAGCAGGCTCTAACAGTTGAGCTATAGGAATACGGTCGCAAATTTGGAGGCCACTGCAATTGTAATGGAAATAAAATGCATCTCTTTCAGCCAAAGAGCAATCCGGGAAATCAGCCCTGCACATACTCAAAAGCAACTTTTTCCGTGATACCACCCAGAAGGTCTGGGGTCCCCTTCACTGGGAATCGGGTCCCACGTGAGGTACACAACCCAGCTGTCATTCAGCGCCCCTCGGAAGAAAAAGATGTTTCGGCCAAGACGACAATGCTGCCAGACGACATGGCGTGCACTCCTCAGCTTTTTGCCCTGACTAGCAACCGCTGCCAGTGATAAAAAGGCTTTCATCCCTAGCAACAGGAGCGATGAGATGGAGAGGCCTTACACCTTAGCAACAAGACCCGAGAGGGCGCTTCTCCGAGCACGCCTGAAAAGACGGCCCTCTCCCCGTCTCCCCCCGCATCTTTTCTCTAGTGTGAAGTTCATCTGATGGCTCTGAAAAGTGGCCCCTTCCCCCTCTCAACCCTTGTCAGCAGGAGAAAAGAAAGGGGCAGATACTTGGTGGATAAGATCATGACTAATCTGTTGTTTTTTGCTTCCAAGATCCGACAGGGCCTCTGTAAAAGCTCACGAGGGCTGCCGGCAGCAGCGCATACAGATGTCGCCGGGTCTCCTCTCTGTATCAGAGGGTGGGAATCAGGACACAAAGGGTTACTGAGACTTCATTTGGGCGGGAAACACATTTCTGGTGGGATAGGATCAATTTTTGTCCACTACATTTTTTGAGCTCCACTTTAGTAAATGGAGAATTAAAACATCCGAAACCTTGTAAACTTAGTTTTTATTGCCTTTAAGGTTGTCAACCTGGCAAAAAGTTGCAAAACCAGCAAAAATGTAATCAAATTAAATGAAATTTCTTGCACATTAGCAAATGTTCACCGTGTAGAAAATTTGAAAAAGAAAGAAAGAAAATGCATCTTTCTTTCTTTCTTTCTTTCTTTCTTTCTTTCTTTTTGCAATACTTCAAAGAAATGTAAACTATTTTTTTGTTTACTTTGTATTTATTTTGTTTATTACTATTATTATTGTTATTATTATTTACACATAAAATGCAAACCTTGTAGTATTTGTGTTTATGGTTTAAGCAATTTGTTGTGGATAATGAAAGACACCTTTGTCTAAAGCCTACTTGCCATTACAACATATTGTTCTAATTGTTGTCATTTTAATCACAGCATTTAACATTAGCAATTCTGTTCTGTTTTTAACCACAAAAGTAGAAGTTGAGACTGTTTCTTCAAATATTTTCTCCGAGCGAATCCTGTGAAATCCATGAACTTTCATCCTCACAAGAACTACAAATAAATAAAACGAGGCCTAAAATAATAAACCCATGCTGAGCCGTCCTACTCAATTCCGAACCAAAATGTCCTTTCAAATTGAACAGGAACATATCGTGTTCTCCACAATCCCAAAACACTCGAGGCAACAAGAAACTTTCCATAAGCAACATGCAATATTGCAGCTAATGATCGTGCGGCTCATCAGCACATCACCTTAACCACATCTCAAGCAGATGGTGAACCAGAAGGAAGGAGGTGTTTCCTTTAGTCTCAAGTTTTTGTTTGACAGCTTGCTCTGTAAGTCCATCCTCAAAGCTTTTTTCCCATTCTCGATCAGGTAGCGATCCTTTTTCCATGCCCACTGAGGGAAAATAATTTGTCCCTGCTTGTGTCACTCAACAGAGGAATCGATCAAAGGAGCCAATCAGTTTATTCCAACCAATTAGTCGCCTTTTTCCCCGAGCGCCGGCTTAAAGGAACTGGCCGTAATCATCGGTTCCACCTCGTAATTAGTTGTAATTCTAGTTCTGACACGGCTTAAGATCCTCATTTAGATGACCTGCCACTCGACGGGTGGGAATGTAGCGCAGAGAACGGGAAAGGCAACCCGCTCCCTAAACGCAGCAGATGTGTTCGTCTATTGATTCCTTCCCACTAACACGCTGAGCATTGAACGGCTGATTGAAGGGCTGGGAAAGGAGGATTGATCCAGAGAAAAAGGTGTGATATACGCCACTCGATGTGTTAATGAGGAGCTACGTGTCTGACAATGCAAAACACATGCAAAGTTGGACATTTGCTAATTTATCTCCAACATAATGTCGTCTCAAACGATGGTTTTGCAACATATAGATTATATACTGTAGATTACTATTAAAAAGCTCTGAGGTTGAGTGAAAACATAAGGCATCTATTATATGGCCTCTCGTTCAAACTGCTGCAGGTGAATCCTCTAATGAGAGCGTTTTAAGTGCTCGATGTTTTTTTGTCCCACCAGCCATTGCATTCCCAACTCCTCGTGTCCGAATCAAAGAGCTTGGAATCTTGCGTAAATGGGCCGCTATATTTATTGTCCATGGGGTCATGTTCGCTCAGACCTGACCCTTTGACCTATCCAAATGGATTCATGTCATACTGAACGGGTCTGATTGTGTTTTAACGAGGCGTAATGCTCCTGCCGCTGGAAACCAATGAATGCATATAAAGGACTGGCCGACATGAGAACCGGTTTGGGAAAACCAACACACGAGAGGAGGAAGGTCCCCTAACAAGGGACCGATAATGAGGATTAGCATGACAAGCAGGGCAGGACTGTTCTCTGAGGCAAAGGCCTTATTCACTGTCACAATTTATTGTAAAAGAAATACAGAAGGTAATCCTGAATTACACATGAAAAAAACATACAGATGACAGATGTTTTTGTTTGGCTCACCCAATGCTTTTAACATTCAGTTAAACAATAAGAAAGAAAGAGAGAATGAAAGAAAGATAGTGTCTACTAACAATGTCCAGCAGTGTATAAGCATTAAAGCAATTGTTCACCCTTAAAATGACAATTCTGTCATCATTTACTCACCGTGTTGTCATTTTAAACCTGTGTGATTTTCTTTTTTTCTGCAAAACACAAAAGAAGATATTTTAAGAAAACGCTGTTAACCAAAAACAGTAGGTCCCCATTGACTTTTATTGTATTGACATACAACCAATGCAAATCAATAGGGACCAGCGGTTTTCTGTTACCAACATTCTTCAAAATATCTTATTTTGTGTTCTGCAGGAGAAAGACTCATAATACAGAGTCATAATACTCTGTCATACAGGTTTAAAATGACAAAAAAGGTGAGTAAATGATTACAGAATTTTCATTTTGAAGGTGAACTATCCCTTTAAGGAAATTAAAACATTTAAAGGCTCGTAAAACCATTATAATATTTGAACGCTTAGACTTGCTAAAGCAAATTTGATCATATTGTCTCATTTGTAAGTCGCTTTGATAAAAAGTGAATAGATATAAAGGTATATTGGAGCAAAAGTGGACATTGTGGGAGAAGGGATTTTATGCCGGAAGTTTTTTTTTATAATTTCACCCAATAAATATATAATAAATGTTTAGCTTCATGTAGGTTTTTGATCATTGGTTTTGATCGTGCAAAATTATTTCTCGTTCTCGTTGAGTTGACTAAACTTGTTTAGTTGACAAAATATTTTTTCATTAACTCAAAAAAATAAGTTACCTTGTTGCCTTAAAAGTTTAAGTTGAACCAACAATTTTTTGGGTAAAGTTTAAGATCAATTTTTTTTAAAGCAAAACAAGGGTAAAGTTGTAATTCAATAAAATAAAATCCGTATCTAGAAGGCATTTGTAATAACATGGTAAAAAGTTTAAAGACAACATAATGACAAAAGTTTAAATCTAATTGTTTCAATTAAAATTCCTGGCAATTTAAGAAGAAATGGCCAGATGCGCAGTCAAGACTGAGAGCTACAGGTTATCTGTCTTTACCCCAAAAAAATCAGACCTGCTGGTAATTTTACAGTATTTCTTCAGAAGCTCTTTAACACGATCATAGATGAAATGAAGTATTCCAACCCAAAGTAACTGTGGGCTGAGTAACAGATCAGCACAGATGCACGGATTGCCCGGTGTCGATCGGCCCTCAAGAGTGATATAATCATCAGGTCAGGAGGTGAAAGGCTGTTGAAAGAAAGGCACCACCTTTCCTCCACCCCCCCACTCACTGCCCACCATTATACCCCACCGACAACAGGCCAATTTGTCCATGAGGCCCTTGTACTCACACTCCCCGCCGAGTTATTTAGCTCCTCTCCTGCGCTTCAATGGCAGGTACTGATTAGAGGGGTTGCAATCCCCCTCCTTGTTCTCTTTTTTCTAAATGGGAAGAAAAACTAGCCCCCTTCATCCCGGCAATCTTTAATCTGATTACAGGCTTTCCACAGCTTTTCAGACCGCCGAGGACAATGGCAGGCCAAGTGGTTCCACACACAGCCTCTGAGCTATGTGATCCAAGCGTGGATCTCCGGGCGCTCCAACTCCGCTGGCAGCTCTTTTCTAAGTACACTATGATGGGCTCGGCCCACCTGCCCGCTCCCCTTCGCACGGGGGATTAACGAGAACATCTCTGTTACAGGAGCGACGCCCGACCCCCACGGCCCCTGCGGACTTGTTTGATTAGGGGGAAGAAGCGAATTCACCGCAGCTCTCTTGATTTCGGCCGTGCCTGATGTTGCGGCAGAGCCTTAACGCGAGGCCCCGCCCCCTCCCACTCATCCCCATGGGAGAGCTGCTGGGAATCGATGGTCGGGCCAGGCTGGTCCACTTATACCTTTTCATTTAAGTATCTTAATCTTAGTCTGAACGTTTCTCCTAAAGATTGGAGAAATAAAAATAGAGACATAAGAGACAATTGTTGAAATACACGAGGAGTATGGAGGTGTAATAATCTGGATTTGGGTCAATTTGATGAGAATTGTTTGAGTTCATACTGAGATCTTCAATAATATTGACTTTTGATGACAAATCTGAGCTCAGTTTGTGACATTGTTAAGATCTCTTCTGAAACTTTAATGACGACAAATGAGGTTTTGGGTGTTTTTCAGGGGAAACATCTGAGAAGGAGAAGTTTTACATCGCTCTCCATTGAATCAGGAGAAACAATAGAGGTGTTCAACATCTTTCTCATCTTTGATTTTGCTTATGAGTGCATACAAAACTGCTAGTTACTTACATACTAATGTATTTTTATCCATGTATCTATTTACATTTAGTCATTTAGCAGACGCTTTTATCCAAAGCGACTTACAGAGAGTTCAGGGAGCAATAAGCGATATGTCATACAGGAGCAATAATACAATAGGTGCTAATGCAAAGTTACTAGTTTCAACAAAAGCCAGAACAAAACCTGCTGAGAGAGAGAGAGAGGGTTAGTGGTTTTTCTCATTTGTCTGTCAAGTATTCACAATTTATATATTTTTTGTCCCTGCAATATTGAACAGAAGTAGACAATTAACATAAATAAAAAAAATCAAATGTTCATAAAACCCATAAGCCATGAAACCAAGCACAAACTGAAGTGATTATCATCACAGTCATTCACACAAGCAGAGTGTATTTGAAGTTCATTAAATGTCACGGTTATTGATCAGGAAATGACCCAATTGACCCTGTTTGACCCTTAACAAAGAGGCCATTTCCATGAGAATGGAGGCGTCTGGCCTCAGGGTGACCAGACCGCATGCTAAGAGATGACCAGCAGGTCAATTAAAGAGTGTTTCTTCAGACTATAACCACCCTGCGATGGCTCGCCAGTAAATCATCTTCGGACTGTATTCACCTAATAAAATAAATAAATTATAAATATTTTAAAATACACTCATCAATATTGCATTTAGTAAAATGAAGTATTAAGTGTGATGCTGTTTCGCTGGTGCACAGCCTTTAAATGGCATGTTTATTGGCATTTACATACATTTGTGAAGTCTATGATCCATAGCAAATTCAAGAATGCTATGAATAACAATAATGCTTGTGAGAAACAGTTTAAAAGGACTAACCAGTTTGCAAGGTGTTGATGGTGCATTGCAGTTCCTTTTTATCTCCATAAGGGTTGCATGAGACAAAGAGATCAATGTTAAACAAATAGAGCTGTTCAAAATGGGCACCATGATACCACTTTAAGTTTTATGATATGCCATTACTAAATATTATATAATGCTCAGCAAATTAGCTATACATCTGCATTCAAATATAAGGTTTTATTTTATTGAAACAAAATCCATTTTTTATAATTGTATTTGTATATATAAAATATTTGCATCATACATCCATGTTTATATGATTATGATTTGGCAAGATTAAAAAAGTACAAATGATGTTGAGCACAATCAGACCACATCAGCAACAAATTATTAAAGAGAAAAAATAAAACCATCTCAAAGTTAATAAAATATTTATTAGACAACAATATATAGATGTAATATACAGCTTTTGATAGAAAGTTTTAAAAAAGGAACTAAATTAACATTTAGAAAGCAAGCATAGATTCAAGCAGTGTAAAGGTTGTTTTATACATTATATGTAAAAATGCTTGAGGTTATAAGGAAAAACACATTTAACAACACATTTACTGTAGAAAAAATAACAAACAAACTTCGACAATATCTTTACATATTAATGTACATAATCAACTGAAATAGCTATAGATAAACAGGCTTAACTATTAACACTATTATCAAAACAAATCAATTCATCAACTTAGAGCAGCAAAAATAAACTACAATATATTATTCCATTCTTTCGGAGTGATTTAATTTTAGGACTCTAATATGCACAGGAATTGAACGAAGAGCTGAACCTTGTAGCCTTCACGGCCTCCTTAACTTACAAAAGCAGAAATATAACATTGAACTGAATCTTTGCAGTACAGAACAGATCAGAGCATTCACTTCATCCTTAAAAAGAGTCAGTCGGGGGATCTCTGAGCATCATTGTTGAATCAGCTCTGCTCCACCGTGTAGCTCATCTCCGACCTATATTAAATATGAAAAATACAACATATATGTATTAAATTGAAGAAATGAAGTGAACACTGAGTAACAGCACATATGACAACACTTACAGATGATTGAATCTGATCGAATTCATTTACGTAAATTCGTTAGCTGAGTTTAATCATGCAATTAAAGCATCCATGTGACATGCAAATGTTTTGTGTGCTGCTCTGGTGACATCATGTGGTGATATAATGCAACAAGCTCACATGCATTTTTCTAACAGCTCGTATTTTTACTTTGTATTTTAATTCCTAAGGGATATTTTATAACGTTTTATTCTTTATATGTAACAATTGGATTGTCTTTTTATTATATTTCTGTTTTAATTTTGCATTGTTGCAAAGCAGATTTACAGAAAATACCTTTAAGTAGACAGAGAAATAAAGAATAAAAAGATATAAGATGTTGATTGGTCAAATTATAAATCTCGCACAGCATGCTAACCTCAAATCGATTTAAGGAAGACAAGATACTTACATCTCTGGGATTTTGCCGATCGTGTGATTTTTGTACTCGAGAATAGGGGGGAGGCTCTCTTCCTCGTCAGGTAACTGAAAGTACGTTTTTTTAAAAATAAATCACGCAGCCCAAACAAATCATACATAATTTATACACGATGTCAAAGTTTTTTCATACACACATTTGTGCTCTAAGGTGCCACCTGGCGGCGACATCACGAAACTCACCTCCCAATACGCCTCATCATCAAAGCAGTTATCATCTGATGGGTCTCCCCAAATTGGCAACCTCAGGATACAACCTTCAAAAAACACATAAAATTGATTCACACAGCTTTGACCTTTTAAAAATCGTTCACATTTGCACATGCAACATTGCTGCTTTCTGCTCACCTACGATAATGCCGCCTACGATTCCAAAAGCAAGAGCTACGCATATACCAGCGGCCTGGTAACCTCCCTGCGTGGCAGGTGTCCTGTCTGCATACTTCCCCTCGAAATCAAAGGTGTTTATCAACCTGTCGATGTAGGACAATAGAAATACAGTACTTTACCGTATGTACCAAACCGTTCTAGACACTTTTTCATTTTTAGCAAAGCATTTCCATAGCTCTACACAACTTGATTTTCTAATATCAGACTAATATTTCTCTAATATTAATGTTTACAAACAATTGACATAGCACCCACCCCTCACGTCCGTATACACTCTCACTGGCTAATGCCGCTGTGAGGGCCCCCACAACTCCTCCGAGGAGACCTGGCATGGCATGCAAGTTGTGGATGCCACAGGTATCTTGAATCTTCAAATACTTTTCCATAAATGGCTACATTGAAAAACGAAACCAAACATATTTAGATCTCTACGTAAAAATTTTATGCCTTACCGCTCAAATGCACCTGTTCAGCCTTGATACGCACCGTGAGCACCAGGTAGCCGAAAGTCGACAGGATGCCGCAGCAGAATCCAACTATCAGCGAGCCATAAGTTGTGATCATAAACTCGGCTGCCGTTCCCATGGCGACACCTCCAGCCAGGGTGGCATTCTGGATATGCACCTACAAGCAGATATGTCGCACTTAAGAAAACATATAAGAAAACATTGCAGATTTGCAGGGTTTGACATAATGAGACGCAGTGATTTACCATGTCCAGCTTTCCCTTCTTGGCTGAAAGACTAGAGATGGCAAACGTGGTGAGAACAGAAGCAGCCAAGGCCAGATAAGTGTTTATGGCCGCCCTGTGTTGACCGTCTCCATGATCTGAGATAGCCGAGTTGAAACTGGGCCAGAACATCCAGAGGAAGAGGGTTCCTGTTAGAAAAAACACTTTTAGATAATGAAGAGCACCCTGACCCCCGTTCACGTAAGATGTGCTCATCAAACATACCAATCATGGCAAAGACGTCGGAGTGGTAGACAGAGCCGTTAAGGCTGCTGCTGAGCTTCAGTTTCGGTCGATAAAGGATCCACGATATGGTTAGACCGTAATATGCTCCAAATGTGTGGATGACCATCGAACCGCCAGCATCCCTGACCTGTGAACAAAGTAGGTTTAACATCCAGAACTGAAGACGTTAAACAAGAACACGAGACGGTGGCCACTCACATGGAGAAGATGCAAAATGATGTACTCTTCCACCGCAAACAAAGTGATTCCGAACAGCGTCAAGACCATCAGCTGGACCGGACTGACTTTTCCCAGGAGAGCTCCGTATGCAATGAGACATCCGGCGACACAGAAATCGGCATTGATGAGGCTATTGAAAACAAACGAGTGCAAAGTTTACAAAAAAAGGACAAATCTGAAATAAGATGACCGTGGTGGAACTTACTTTTCAATTCCGATCTTGATCGCCCCATCAGCAGGGTCCAGCGAGTGGAACCAGCCCTGCATGAGCAGAGCCCACTGGAGGCCGAACGCCGCGATGAGGAAGTTAAACCCGACCCCGCCGAAGCTGTAGCGCTTCATGAAGGTCATGAGAAAACCAAAACCCACGAAGATCATCACATGCACGTCCTGAAAACCTGCCGAGCAAGGAAAAGCGAAGGGCGGGGAAGGTTTAGAATTGCAATAAAACTACTTTAATCTCCTCAGCTTCACCTCAGTTATCCACGGACATCAAGCGTTACACAACAAGTACTCACTTGGGTATCGGAAGTAAAAGTCATTCTCGATATGGCTTGTAATGTTCTTCTCGTGCATGTGCTTCGACCAGTGCGCATCCGCTTCTTCATTGTAACGCACAAAGAGTCCAAACAAGATGATCATAGCGATCTGCCAGATGAAGCACACCGCGGGCAGGCTGATCCGCACGTTTGGGTTCTTCATGGGGCACCAGAAATTCCGGCAGCAGTCCGCCAAGTTTCCCATGTTGAGATGAGATGTTCGGGTGGGGACTCTGTTGGGAGTAATGGCTGGAGCTGTATTTATGGACGGTAATCCAGAGGTGTGCCCACGCTCACCCGCTGCAGGTGCACCTCCCGCAGACGAAGGCTGTGACACTCACCTGTCAAGAAGATTGATTCATATCTGCTCTGATGTCTGACTTCTTTTGGTGTTTTTGGTTGTGTCCACGATTACTATAAAATCACACTTAGGCTAAAGACTATAATGCAACTTGCATTTAAACTTTAACCTGGAGTTTTAGCACACCTGTCGCAGGTATTCTATTGTGAGGCTTTAATTTAACCGAATGAGAATGAACTTCTGTGCAATATCTTTAAAATCAGGAAAAGCAGGGCAAACACGTTCTGTTGAATCTGGGTAATGGTCAGCGCAGGTTGTTAATCGACTAATTTCCTTTATTCTGCAGGACACGACAGTGTCACCTTTATTTTTTGAAGATGTGAGTAAATCAACATGAAGCTCAACCTCCTCTTTTCAATTTGAGTATTGCAGCTTTATTTCTATATAAAAGTTGCATCTTATTTCTTTTAGCAGTTTGTGCATTTTTTTCTAAATCTAAGAGATAAACAGAGAGCTTGACTGTTAATGGTTATCGAGCTTCTTCGGCTCATGAGTCATGCGACACAGGTAAACAGCTGATTGACATTGTTCAAAGGTACATACCAGATATTATCAGTATTTTCTGATGTAACTGCATTACATAACTTGACATAACTCCGCTCACGATGCTTAGTTCTTTAATTCAACTCACGGCACAGTTTAATAAAACATTCAGAGGAGTCGAGTTTGTCGATGTTGTTAACATAAATGCAATTTGCTCAACTGTTATTTTATGTCTATCTATTTTTATTTTTTATGACGCAAGCCATGTTTGAAAGATTTAAGCATTAATATTTAGGGGCTAAACCTCGAAGGGGCTATGGCCACTACTGCTTCTGTTGGTATTATTATTAATCTTCCCCAATGGGAGTCTTCGGCAGCCCTATACATAGGAAAATGATGAAACTTGGCATACTCATAGTGGTGGCCCTCAATGGTCCTGTGAGAAGGGGCCATCTTGAACAGTACAGTATTGCGTTTTTTTCGCTACTAGTTCTAGAAATTGTGATCGATTGTTATGAAAATGGGCTCAGATGATCTATGGACTGAGCCACACGGACATGACCGGACGGAATTGTAATGTTTTCTGATGTTCAAAAGTTATGACGTTGCAAACTTTTCAAAGTTGACCCAAAAATGGATCTGAGGCTGTATCTCGGCCATTCTTTAATCTATCGGTTAAAAACTTGGTACGCTTCATCGTCACCTCGGACTGGGGGTTTATCTCAAAATTGGGAACACTGCCACCTATCGATCATGAAATTTGATAAATGTCTGAAATGTTTGTCAGAAAATTGTGATCTCGTTGGGGATTCCTCGGGTCATGCCGGTACGCATGATTACGATTCCGTCACGATTGGATGACCGGCCTGTCTGCCATTTTGAAATTGATCATAAATCATCATATATCAACTCAACTCAGCTCACTTTTATTGTCACATTACCACGTGTGGTGAGTGAAAGTCATGGGTTCATACTCCATACAAAGTAGAATGCAGTTGGACAGACAACTGTATGACAAACAACTGTATGACTTTACAGACTTAAGTGACAGTATGTAGTGGAGACGAACAGTGCAAAGTATTAATAGACAGACTGTACAAAAAAGACAATATACATTACACACATATGAACAGTATATACACAATATACACAAGATATACACAGACATTGAACATACACATTAAATATGCAGGTGTACACATGAACGTGTATGTATAGTGGATCAACCATACAGTGCACATAGTACAGATATAGGTACTGTATGTAAATTTGGTAATGGGTAGTTATTGAATTAGGTGCATTACTGTCCAGGACGTATCCGTCAAGTTTCAAGACGGCGCCACCGAGCGTTCATGACATATAACGCTTTTTATATAATTGCTTATAACTCTTGAACACTGTCTGAAATTACTTTTCTGACGGTAATTATTTTTCCTGGTCCGTGCCGATTCCATTGATCATTTGTCATTTTCTAACATTTTGTTCAGAACTTATTGGCCCCGTATCACTGCTTTCAGCTATATTTTGTATTTTACTCCGAAAACAATGGCGGGCGTACTATGATGATGTCAAAGGAATTAAAGAGGATTTATTAAAGGGAACTGTTGCATCTTTTAGTATAAAAAATGAAATCAAACCGTGCATGACACTTATTTTCTTGACCTTTTAAAAACTTTTTATAATGAACTAATTTATTAAGAATAAACTTTAAGTTGACTTGTGTTTATTAACTAACACCTTTCTATTTCACTTTTCAGATAGGAGAAGAATCATCTTTTACTTTTATGCTGGTAGCATCATCTACCAGACTTGGTTTCACTTACACGTTGCATTCTTTGATTTTTAAAAAATAAAATAACAACATTATAATGATACAAGATCTCTGGGAGTTACGTAGTGACTAAAAGTTAAACAAATCAATGTTATTATATATTGTCCTTCTATAGAATGATCATGTAGTCAAGTCAAACAGTTACTTCCTGGTTTTCGATGAGCCAGCTCACACATTTCATGTTTCATTCTACATTAAATTGAGTTTTCTGAGGAGACACAGCAGTTCTTGCTGTCTCATGCCACTAATAAGTAAACGTCTTTTCAACTTGTTTTATGTTTAAATAACTAAATTAGTGTTAAAGGAGCAATGTGTAGATTTAGTGGCGATTTTGCGAATTGCAACCAACGGCTCACTCCATCCACTCCCTTTCGAAGCACTATGGTGGCTGACACATGACTTAGATATCGTCATGTTTTTGCTTTTTTGGCCGACGGAGATAACGTATTTATGAAACGTGCTCTGTAAAGCAGTTTGTCCACATGATGAATTCCATGCAAGTGGACCCGCGGTGTACAGTATGTAGACAGAAATAGCTCATTCTAAGGTAATAAAAACATAATGCTTCATTATGTAAGGTCTTTATACACCTCTGAAGACATAGTTGTGTATATTATATTGCATTTCTGTCAACAGATCCTCCAAAAAATTGCACATTGCACCTTTAAGGCATGACTATTTAAGGGACTAGATTCGGATAATGAACTAAATATGACACCATATTGATGCTGTTAAAGCTACCTAAGAAAATTAAAGATCTGTGTATATGGTCAATTGGGTTTTATGACTGATGTTCCAAGCCACTGTTTTCACCTCATGAAGACAAAAAATAATAAAAAAACATGGTTTTACTACAAAAAGGCAAAAACAAAATCATAGCAAACCATTGCTTTGCCACAGTACTTTACACCTTCACTATAATAAAACCATGGTTCATTTTCAAGGGTCAAATGCTTTTCCAAAGTTAACATCATGTCTAGTCAATAAAAATGATCTTTGCATAAGTTCGTAGATGGTTAAAAACCATGTGACGGAGCTTCTGGAGGTGTGTTCCACTAAAAAAAAGCATGTGACTGTGAGGGTGGCTCTTAGAACTTTGTCAGGACGGCATTCCAGGGATAGCAGGAATCACATGACATGCCTGGCCTTCACAAGAACATTCCATCAATGGCGACAAAAAGATATTGCATCTTTCGCTGTCAGTCAAACACAAGACAAGCCTTTCTATATGTACCAGCAGCATCTAGATAACATTTCATTTCTTCGCTCGCTGTTTAGCAAAGTAGCCAAGACATTTCTTCTTTAATGATGAATCATATCAACAGATGTCAAACTTTTTTAAAGTGAGAGTTTTTTAGACCAGAACTGTCTCATACCTTGGTAGGTCAAATGCATGAAACCTGTTTAAAGCAGCAAACGGCATTGACATAGCTCTGAACTTCCAGATAAAGTCACTGTAAGTTACTGTAATTCATAACACAGCTGCGTCCAGCCCAGATGTGAAAGTAAAAGCATCCTACGAGTACATTTATAAATCACCTCAATGACAATATAAGTGAGGCCCATTTGTCAATAAAAAGACACACACGCCGACAAACTGACAAGACACGCTTAGAGGAAACAGATGTGGTTGGAATAGATTCAAATCTTCAGATCTCAGAGATGCGGGTGGCTGAATGCTTTTTTGGACGTTTTTATAATCTGAGGTGAATCTGGAATGTGGAGCTCTGAGGAGACCGTTGGGCTAGTGGAGAGGAATGTCAGGAAGTTTTCTATCTCTAAATGAACACTGTACACGCTGAAAGACGACAGTATCGCTGATACACACGCTGATAGTGAGAGGACATGTGATCAAACGTGTTTAGACATGTGATGTGACACACACGCTTGTGTAAAAAAGATAAAAAGCTTTTTTATAACTCCTGGAGAACAAGTCACTGGTCCCTTTGGGGTGAACAAAGTGACTAATCCATCGGGGAATGCACAGCATCTCTGAGTCGTGCTTGAAGCATGTAAGCTGCTCTTTCATGAGGGATGCTGAACGGGAACAGGGCTCTTGTTAGGGCTCTGGGCTGAATTGCTTCAGGTTTAATCATCTGTAATGGTGACCTGTGAACTGCATCAGCAGTGAAAGAATTCGGTCATTAGAAATGACACCGGTCTTCACACGTATGTTTGTGTGAGATTTGACAGTTCTGCGCAGTTTGTGGTGTCTATATTGCTGGGGGGCTCAATAACACTTTCCATGTATGGCGTTTAGGACTTAACCTTTATAAAACGTTACTCATTCTATTAATGCATGTTCTTTTCATTTTTGTGGGCTTTGTCATTTTCCTACTAAATGTAGGAAATGGGTTTACAATGCAACAGTTTGGTTCGCAAATTCAGGTTAAATAAAGCTGTTACTGTCGGATGACACTAGTTTGGGATGAAATTATGGTTTGTGGTTATTGAAGTAAGTTAGTGGACATTACGCGTAGTCATTATGCTTGAATGTAGTCTTACGTTTTAGAAAGTCTTGAAATGTCTGTTGCAAAAAGTTCACCCAAAAAATCTGTCATCATTTACGTACCCTCGAGTCAAAAGTGCCCCAGAAATGTTTGCTTTCCTATTTTCTTTAAAATATATTATTTTGTGTTCATCAGAACAAAGAAAGTTATACAGATTTGAACTCACTTGAGGGTGAGTAAATGAAGACAGAATTTTAATTTTGAGGTAAAGCGTTCCTTTTAGTAGGTTTAAGTATATTTTTAAGGATATACAGTATACTTGCAAATCGCTGCTGTCCTTCTGAAACCTCGTATCTCCATATTTCGTGACTTTTATTTCTTGACATAAATCATTTTTCATATTATTCACCCTTTATATTTGTCACTTTGTTTTGCAAATATCATTTTAACCAATACAAACTATGAAAAATTGCTTGTCAACTTTGACAACACAGTATTTAATCGTTTAACAAGTGTTTTTCTATTTCCTATTATAACTATTATATAGTTTTGTTATATAGTCTAATATAAACAGCGACGAAATGTAAAATACTGGTAGAAAGTTTTAGAACATTTGAGTGAAATGTTTTAAAATCTAAAAAAACGAATGTTTTAAAATCTAAAAAAAGTTTTTTTTTCTAAAAAAAAGAAACCTTTGATCAGAAGGTGTGCTTGAATGTATGAAATTAGTTTTTTTATCAATTTAATAAATGTGCTAAAAGGTCACTCAACAGTACAGCATTTACGCCTCTAGTGCATTAATGTCACTAAATACCAAAGTGTTCTGTATTGAATGTCCTACATTCTGCATTGTGTTTTTTGAAAAATAAAAAAACAGGCATGACAAACATATTAAAGATGTAAAATAGAAAAAAATGCCTTCTTAGCTTGGCTATACTTTTCCTTTCTTGAATTTACAGATTTTCACGGATTTTCATGACCAAAATGATCTGTTTTAAAAGCAAGATCCAAACATTTTTAACTGTAGTTATACAAATGGTATTCAATTCACCAGAACCTTCCACTTTAACTATAGTCGATATATGGTTCCTTTTTTCGGAAGGGTGTGAACCCATCTCTCATCTGATCTGATATGATTCAGGACACCAATTGGTGTATTGCACAACACATTACACCCAGTGTAACTTCATTTTGGTTATAATTTACGTGTGCAACTATAAATAAACACTGTTAATACAGATTATTAAAAATGACAGATAAATACTTATACCGGTGATAAACAAAATACACACTGCAATGAATTTTTGTTACCATGTAACATTCATCTAAAAAAGCACTTTTAAAAATAAAATGTAAGAACTTTTAATTAATAAAGCTTCTCGTTAAAGGTGCGATTTTACGCAGATGAACTACGTTCAGATGTAATATGCACATGGGCTGCACCTAACGGAAGCACATTTCACATTACAAGCTAAAGAAACTATAATAGCATATTAGCAGGAGCTACTTTGACATGAGTGTTAAATCTCCACACCAAGTTTACACATGTGGACTCAATTGAAAAGCGTGAGAATTTGTCACAAGCACTTCCACTTTCGAAAGCGTTAATACACTAATGGGCGGTTTTCCGGACAGGGATTAGTTTAAGTCAGGACTAGGTCTTAGTTAAATTAGGATATTTCAGTTGTTTTTAAAAGTGTACTTTTACATTACTGACGTGTGTCATGATTCTGCCTCCTTTGGTCAGGATTTTCTAGTCTAGTGGCACGATCATGACAGCCCCATGTGTCTAGTGTAGAGAGAGACATGGCATTGTTGGTTTTGACATGCCATGCGCTCTCTGGTCTCGTCTTTGTCCCCGCCCTCTTGTTTCCTCGTTATTGGTTGTTAATTATTTCATGCCCCACAGCTGTTCCCTTCCTGATTTGGCTCACTTTATAATGCCCTTGTGTCTTTTGTCTGGTGCCAGTTCGTTGTGTGTATGTTCCATGCCTTGTCGAAGACGTTGCATCTTTCGTGTCCTGGAAATCCTTGATCACAGTAAGTTTAGTCAGTGTTACTCCTTGTCAAGTGTTGTCTTAGATTAGCTTATTTAGTGTAGTGTTCCTGTTAAGTCTCAGTGTTTATCTTCCCCTGTTTTGTTGTTTTACCCCCTCGTGGGTTATCGTTTGTGTATTTAATAAAGAGTGTTTTTCCGTTAACCCCTTGTTGTCTGCACCTGGATTCTGTTCACCATTTCCTGACAGATGTGCATCTTGAGTCTCACTGATATATTTTAAGAAATGTCAATGCAAGTTGTTTTCGATCAAGAGACCTCTAACATTTTAGTTAGTCTGGAACCTTGTCCGGGAAACTGCCCCTACAAGTATATAACTCCTCGTGGTCATGCATTGACCCACAGACAGTGTTTTTTTTTCACCTGCAGGCACTGGTTACAATCTTCACTTCTCTCAGTATGTAACCAAAGTTTAGAGATTAGTGATATTGATCGACACGCGTTTATTCAAGTGGAGATAGTTTCAGCATGCAGGTAGGTACATTATTGCTGAAAAATGTGCCAGTATCATGTCCCAGCCCATTCAAACACCCAACATGCAGTTTGAAAATGTCAAGGCACGAAGCAAAACAATTAAGGCCCAGTTCTGTACACTTTATACTGTACATACATTGACAAAACCCCAAAGCAAGATGCATGGACTTTACATTTCGGCGAAATTATTCTCAAAACTCATGTCACTTTTTTTATTTATCCATTTTGCCATTACGTTTAACCAGCTGGTCTCAATTTTAATGTACATTGTAAAAGACCACCCACTGGCCCAACGACGGAATCCAATGGCGTGGTTGAAGGGATCTCGTTTTCTGCTTCTCCTCAGTGCTTCTACATGAAGTTATTTAAAAACGGAATTGTTACAATTTGGTTCAATTTACATGACTCTGTGGTTAAGACCGATCTGACTCCAATTTTAATATAAGTTATATGACATTTCCAATTTATCTGTTAATTTTATCTGTTAATCTTCATACTTTATTTATAGTTATCCTTTCGTTTGGGACCTGCTGTCGCACAGAGTCTCACGCTATCCGAGTACGTGGATGTCACGGTCACAAAACTGTCAGTTCTGATCTTTAGTCAGAGGTTGCCGGGTAAACTAATAACATTAAGTCTGGCCGCCCCATGCTTGCTCAGAAACATAACAATAGTTATTTTAGTCACAATCATGCAACTTGCTAAGGCAGGTGATAGGTGGAATTCTGGTACATGTGAGCTTTAGTAAATGTGCCCCATTTGTAGTTTAAATCAAAACTCCCTTTTTTGGTTAGGGCAAATAAAAGGTCCTGTAGAATATGACTGCAGTCCAGGATTATAGTTTGACAAATACATCTGAAGACATTTTTTTTAAACAGACGAACACTGAATGATTTCATATTTTATTTATTTACAGTAGTTTTATACAAACAAAGATCATAAGTTATTCACCGTCTGCAGGAATGTATTAATTATTAAAACGTGATAATACACAAACCATTTGAAGGACTGCGTTACAACACTAACTTCAAATATATATTTAAAAATCTGCATCTAATATTGATTCAGTTTAATATGATGCTGTCTTAAGGCACATTTGGTTTTGCTTCGTATTAATATAAAAAATTATTTTGCAACAATTTAATATTAAGTAAATTTTTTTGGCTCCGTCATTAGACAAATGTACTAATGGCATAAAGCATATAAATATGCATTTAGTTTGTGAAACGAGGGTCGCTTTCTTGGGTCGTATTGCCAACACTGACACATCAGGGCGTAGATCTCATCTGGACAGTTATTGGGTGCTGGCATGCGATATCCTACCAACCAGAAACACCGCAAAACAGACATAAACAAAGTGATAAGATGTTCATGTGTCATATGCATTGCAAACGTTCATACAACGTTAGAATAATATAATTCAAGATTAACAGCACGTGTGTGCGATGTGAAGTCATGAGCGGTGGAGTTTTACCTTTCTCAATCTCTTCTCTGGGGTCCGTTCTTCGTACCTCGCTAACTCAGTTAGCTGGATTTTATTGTTAACAATTTCGCATGATCTTGGATTGTTCGGTTCTTCGATGCTCATCCTGGACTTGCTGTCTTAAACCCTATTCGCACGGGATTAGTATTACCTGGGGACCTCTAGTTATTTGTAATAATTGTAGAGGTTGTCTGTGATCTTAATTCTGTGCGAATCAGCCATGTCTGTAATTTGTAAAGCAACAATTCCCAAACAAATTATCTACCATGTTTTGATGAACACCGAGGTCCTGTGATAATATTAGTCCGGTGCGAATTGGCATCTCTGTGATTTGGCGGGCTCATATATCATTGTTCAAGGTTTATCCACCGTTTGCGAATAATGGAGGCTGTTTTGAAGTGTTTTGATATTATTTCGGGTGCTGGGTCATATCTATACCTGCCAACACTGTCGTTTTGGCCGGGAGTCTCCCGTTTGTTTATTTATAATAATACTAATCCCGTGTGAATAGGGCTTTTGCAACAGATCCGTTATCTTAAACCTGCTCGGGAGCAGGCTTATTTCATGTAAACAGGATTAGATCGCGGCCATGACGCAGTCAAGTCGGCTTCATTCATACAAAAGCAACTTGTTGTGCAAGTTACAGGATTAATATAAAGAGCTTTGCGAATTTAACATGTAATTAACCGCGATCTAATCCTGTTTACATTAATAAGCCTGCTCCCGAGCAGGTTTAAGTTAACGGACCTGTTGCTAAGACAACAAGTCCAGGATGGGCGTCGAAGAACCGAACAATCCAAGATCATGCGAAATCGTCAACAATCAAATCCAGCTAACAGAGTTAGCGAGGTACGAAGAACGGGCCCCTGGAGAACGTCTCCCACAGCAACACTCCAAAACTCCACAGGTCACTCTCAGTGGTGTAGCGTCCTGATGTGAGACATAAAACAAAAAGAAAACATCAGAGCACAACACTAGTGCACATCGGTAATGATTCTTGTTTCATGGGTAAATGTGTCTGTACCGTAAATGATTGCTTCTGGTGGGGTCCATTTGACCGGTCTGCTTCATCAGTTTGTGATACAATAACGCTTTACGACAATAACGCTTTACAATTTTAACTAGGCTACATAGCTTCAAGAAAAATTAAGACACTGTTTCAAAATTAATTTTCAGTTTTTTGGAATTGACTATTTATAGGTATGTGTTTAGATAAAATGATCATTTTTGTTTTAATCTGTGAACTACTAACAACACTTCTTCCAAATTTAAAATAAAAAGATTGTTTCTATTTGCAGAAAATGAATATATGGTCTGTGTTTTTTCAGACCTCAAATACTGCAAAGAAAACAAGTTCATGTTCACTTTTAAGCAATTCAACATTAATGTATCTACATGTACTTGGGAAAAGTTCAAAAATTATTTTTTATGTCATGACCTCGATTTTTTTCAGAGTTTTAATACGTGTTGTCATGCTGTCAGTCTTTCATTGTAATTGTTTAACTTGATTGTGCAGAGCTGGACTGTGATGGATGTTAATTACAGAGGAGGGGTTCTCCTTATCACTAATAAATCTACAGAGTACAAATAAAAAACAAGAAACTATGACTCAGACTCACAGGGAGTGTATTTGTCTGTTGCAGACAATGGCTGGAAACAGAAGTTTACTGATTCAAGTGCTTTCTCTTTTACTGAGCTCTGTTTGCAGAGCTGGTCCACAGAGAGGGATTCCAGCTCAAAGCCCACAAGCTCTTGGGTTCCAGCAAACTGAACAGAGGTTTTTACCCCAACAGCAAACTGACCAACAGTTTCAGAAGCCGGTTGTGCAGTCAGAACCTCTTGACAAGTGTGCTGTAGCTGATTATGAGCAGATCCAGTGTGGACAACCTGGTATCAGCGGTGCGGAGTGTGAAGCTATAAACTGCTGCTTTAATGGACAGCAGTGTTATTATGGGATGTCAGGTAAGGGTGTTCGACCAGTTAAGTGTTTCTTGCCAAGTGATAACTCTCTGATAACTTCCTCTGTTTCTCATTACAGTGACTGTCCAGTGTATAAGAGATGGTCAGTTTGTGTTAGTGGTGGCTAGAGATGTCACTCTGCCTCGTCTGAGTCTGGACACGGTCCGTCTGCTGGGTGGAAATGAAGCACCTTGTGGTCCTGTTGGTTCCACACCTTCCTTTGCCATATACCAGTTTCCAGTGACTGCCTGTGGCACCAGCATGATTGTGAGTTTGCTGATGGTGATTTTCCTGTATAGAACAGACTTGATGTCAATCGTGTTTCTGCTTGCAGGAGGAAAATGGTTATGTGGTGTATGAGAACAGAATGACTTCATCCTATGAAGTGGGGATTGGACCTCTTGGCTCCATCACAAGGGACAGTCATTTTGAGTAGGTCATCTGCGTTTTCTCATGACTGTGAATCTTGAACAGATGTCAGAAGCTCACTGTTTGTTTGTGTAGACTTCTCTTCCAGTGCAGATATTTTGCCTCTGCTGTGGAAGCTGTGGTTGTGGAGGTCAACACTGTTCCACCACCTCCACCTGTAGCTGCTCCTGGACCCCTCAGGGTGGAACTTAGACTGGCAAATGGCCAATGTGTCACTAAAGGCTGTGCAGAAGGTAGTGATGTGCTAGTCTTCAAAAACATGCCTCTCGAAAGGAGTCGCACTTGTACCATTGGTCTAAAACTCTAGATTGAGACAGTAACGAAAGTGTTAATCATCAGGAGATGATGCGTACATGTCCTACTATGGTGAGGATGAGTATCCAGTCACTAAAGTCCTGCGAGATCCTGTGTATGTTGAGGTGCGTATTTTGGAGAGAACTGACCCCAATCTTGTCCTGATGTTGGGGCGCTGTTGGGCGACATCAACCCCTAGTCCTCTCAGTCTACCCCAGTGGGATCTTCTAGTTGATGGGTGAGTAGAATCCCAGGCATTTGTCCAGAGAGTCGGGGCTCGTTCACAGAGCACTGTCACTTCTGTTTTAGATGCCCTTACCAGGATGATCGTTACCTGACTGCACTGGTTCCTGTAGTTGGCTCGTCTGGTCTTCAATTCCCAACCCACTACAAGCGCTTTGTGGTGAAGATGTTCACATTTGTGGATCCAGCGTCACTGGCCCCTCTGCAGGAGACTGTATGATTTCTTTACAGCCTATGGTGTCATCTATATTGCCTTCTGTATTTGTTGCTAAAGTTGATCTCTGTTTGTCAGATCTACATTCACTGTAGTACAGCGGTGTGCCACCCTGCTTCTGGCTCCTGTGAACCGAGCTGTGCCAGGAATAGTATGTGTTTCACTTTTGGTTTGCTTTTTTAGTTTTGTCGTCCTGACACTTTCTTGTGTTCCAGGGAGAGATGTTGCTGACAAGAGGCGTGAAGAAACCGTGGTTTCCAGTGGAGGGATTTTCTTAACAATGTAAACTGAATTGCCCTTTTTAATAAAGCCATTGGTCTCAAGCATTTGTATTAGTGTGTTTTCAGTGGTTTTCTCCCCAGTGAGGATTAGGGGGTTGTTCTGGTATAAACTGCAACTGAAGTGGTGTAAGGTTAAAGAACTGAAAACTAGCAAACTGATGGTTTTGAGTGTTCTGTAGTGGTAGTAATACTAAATGTTTAATTTATATAGTGCATTTCCCAGGCTCAAGGACGCTTTACGAGGGACACCAATTCAATAAATCATGGTAAAATGACAACTAAACTGGCATTTGGACATTTGCCCAATCGAGGTCACAAAAAGGCAGTTGCATAATGTCATGAAGACAACATGAAAAGGTTTGTACAATAAACAATATGAAGGGAACAAAAATAAGACGAATACACAATGCAAATGATGGTATTCAATACGTTCAAGTGATATCCAGGTTAGAAAGTCTATCAAAGGAGGAATAAACATTATAACTGATCGTGTTGAGTGAACAAGTATGTTTAGAGCAATTGTTCTGAGTGCTAAGGGGAGCGAGTTCCAAAGTTTGGGTGCCGTGACAGAAAAAGACCTCCAGCCTATTAAAAATAAACTGAACCTAGGCGTGCACACACAGAAGTTCAGACGTGGAAGACCGGAGCGAACGAGAGTGAATATATGGGGAGTAGGTTGGAAAGCTAGGAAGGAGCAATGCCACTGAGTGCCTTGAAAGTGAGCAGGAGAGTTATGTATTTCATACGCGAAGATAACTGCAACTCGTTGAGATTAAATAAAATAATCCTATTTTTATTTGATATAGAGCCATTAAAAGTTGCTTTCTCAAATTGTTTCATGGCAGACATCACGTCAGGTAAAACACAAAAACAAATAATCCAATCAAGTGAAAGCAATACTAAAATAAAGTTTTAAGAGATTTAAAAGTCGCTAGTGAATTTGCCTCCCTGATGTCAGCCGGGAGAGAGTTCTAGGTCTTAGGAGCGTATGAGGAGAATGCTCTATCACTCATCGAGTTAAGCCATGTCTTGGGAACAACTAAAAGACCACACTGAGAAGAATGCAAATTTCGACGTTGTAAGGCAATAACAGATCAGACAGGTACTGAGGAGCCAGGTCATGCAAAGCCTTAAATTTTAACATATGGATTTGAAAATCAATACAGTACCTGAAAGGGATCCAGTGTAAGGACTCCAAAACAGGAGAAATATGATCACCAGACCTGACCCCAGACAGAATTCTAGCCGCCGAGTTTTGTACATATTGCAGTTTGTTAACGGAGGTTTTAGATACTACAGCAAGAAGACCGTTACAATAGTCAATACTTGAAAAAAATTAAGAATTTATCAACGTCTCAGCAACCGAAAGGACCACAAAGGACGTTAGCGAGCTATATTTCTCAGATGGAAAAAGGATGTCTTAACCGTATTCTGAATAAAGGCTCAAATGACAGCGAAGCATCAAAACTGACTCCAAGATTTGTTTTGTTTGCTTTGAAACTCCAAGGCAGCTCCATCGATAGATAGAGTTATAGAGCTTGCATTTCGCAGCTGATGGGAGAGCCAATGAGCATAACTTCGGTTTTGGAGCCATTTAGAGACAGAAAATTATCAGGTGACAAAGTAGGGGTGATATGAGCAGATATTTTGTGGAAGTTAGTGTTCTGGCAGCAGAACTTTGAATGTACTGCAAACGGGAGATGGGGTGAGCTGGTAAACCAGAAAAAAGTGTGTTACAATAGTCAAGGCGAGACGTAGTCAATGCATGAACTAATGATTCTGCATCTTCTCTGCTGATAAAAGGGCGAAGTTGCACAATTCGACGAGGCTGGGAAAAAGCAGCTTTGGAGAGTTTGTGGATGTAGGCATCCAAGGTCAGTGAAGGGTGGAAAAATAGAAGCAGCGTCAATGTCAAGGCTATAAACCTTTGTTTTAGTTTTTTTTTCAGAGATGGAAGACCAGTTCTTAAAATTTCTGTTTTATTCAAGTTCAGTCTAAGAAAATTCAACTATGGCCAGACTTTTAACTCACTGACACAGGAAGATAATGAGGCCATCAAGTGGATAGAATCTGGCTGACAAGCAGTATATATCTGGATGTCATCCACATAACAGTGGTAATTAAAACCATGGCGGAGAGGACACATTTATACAGCAGTGCTAAAATGAACAGGTCAAGGGGTGTGTTCCAAATGGAGTAAAACCACATCAGAGGTGCTTGTTAAAGTGGAAACCGCCAAGTCTACCATACAGAAGAGCTGTTCCAAACTGAAGTGCTCAAATCTGATCGCCTCAAAGGCTGTTTAGGATGATGTATTTTGAAGGGTACACCTGATGGACCATGCACTCTCATGAGTCTGTGTGGTGGGTACAACTGATGGACCATTCACTCTCATGAGTCTGTGTGGTGGGTACAACTGATGGACCATTCACTCTCATGAGTCTGTGTGGTGGGTACAACTGATGGACCATTCACTCTCATGAGTCTGTGTGGTGGGTACAACTGATGGACCATTCACTCTCATGAGTCTGTGTGGTGGGTACAACTGATGGACCATTCACTCTCATGAGTCTGTGTGGTGGGTACAACTGATGGACCATTCACTCTCATGAGTCTGTGTGGTGGGTACAACTGATGGACCATTCACTCTCATGAGTCTGTGTGGTGGGTACAACTGATGGACCATTCACTCTCATGAGTCTGTGTGGTGGGTACAACTGATGGACCATTCACTCTCATGAGTCTGTGTGGTGGGTACAACTGATGGACCATTCACTCTCATGAGTCTGTGTGGTGGGTACAACTGATGGACCATTCACTCTCATGAGTCTGTGTGGTGGGTACAACTGATGGACCATTCACTCTCATGAGTCTGTGTGGTGGGTACAACTGATGGACCATTCACTCTCATGAGTCTGTGTGGTGGGTACAACTGATGGACCATTCACTCTCATGAGTCTGTGTGGTGGGTACAACTGATGGACCATTCACTCTCATGAGTCTGTGTGCTGTGTACAACTGATGGACCATTCACTCTCGTGAGTCTGTGTGGTGGGTACAACTGATGGACCATTCACTCTCATGAGTCTGTGTGTGACAGTGCCTCAATCACACCTGCATGGAAGTTTCTAGTGGTCGAGGACTCCGATCTTGTCCTGATGTATCATACATTACACACATTGATTAATTTCGAATTATTTCGCATTTGTGCTCTATGGTTCCACCTGAAGGCGACATCACGAATCTCACCTCCCAAAACACTTAATCATCAAAGCAGTTATCATCTGATGGGTCAGAAAAAGCTATTATGTGTAATGTAAGTGTTTTACCGGTCTCATACTGAAGGTCTGATGGGTTTTGCTGTCTCGTGGACAAATTGATAAGATGTTTTAATTTGATGTCTTCTTAGGGCTGGTTTATTAGACATTTTTTATATTATGTCACAATAATAGACTGGCATGTACAATTAAAATCAACTGCCTCTCCTATTAGCAATGACTGTACAAAAAAAGGTGGAAAATAGAAGAAATAGTAAAACCTCGTGTCTCTCAGAAAAAAGCAAACTTTGCTCTCAACCATTGGAAAACCTGTAGCAGCTAAACTTGGCTTTACAAATGTAACTACATTGCTGCAGAAATACTTAAGAGACCATTTCAAATTAATTTTCAGTTTTTTGGAATTGACTATTTATAGGTATGTGTTTAGATAAAATGATCATTTTTGTTTTATTATGTGAACTACTAACAATATTTCTTCCAAATTTAAAATAAAATAGTTTCTATTTGCATTTATTTGCAGAAAATGAGAAAATGGAGAAGCAGGTCAAAATAACAGAAAATATGCTCTGTATTTTCTTTTTAGACCTCAAATACTGCAAAGAAAAAGTTCATATTCACTTTTAACCAATACAACAGTAATATTTCTACATGTATTTGGGGAAAGAAAAAAATATGAGATAACCTCGATTTTTCATGTGTCTTGTCATGCTGTCAGTCTTTCACATTGCTTTTGGATGACTTTATGTCACTCCTGAGGTTTGATTTAGTTGAAATTCAATAGACACTGGACTGAAATGACCACAATACCTCTAGAAATAGTGATTAAATGAACATTTGGAATGGTCTGTTAATTATTCCACAGCTGTATATAGGTAACTTAAAAACTGAAAATGTTAACCATCATACATGTTTCACATTCTTTCTGATTGCACTCGTCTTCCACGTATCATGCACATGCAGGGTAACATTCACATTTAAGTGTGTCTGCTTTCTAATCGACTTTTAAATAACCTTTTGAAGTATGCTTGTTTAACAATGGCTAAGTAAATCATTTTTATGGCTGTTAATACATCACAGGTCAAAGAGAGTTTAGGTCACATGACAATGAAAACATGGCAGATGTTGAATATATTCATAGAGCATATTAGTTGATAGGTGTGTACTTCATCTAATTCAGTATGTACTATCACAGTATTTTATGTCAGACGCAGCCCTGCATTTAGATCTTATGTGCAGGAATTAGTCTGTGGAGAAGTCCCAGTGTTGCACGATATTTACAGATGTTCACTACATTCATTATTTTTGTTTGGAAAGAGCCAATCCAAAAAAATCTATTGTTTAACCTACCGATTGTGCAGAGCTGGACAGTGATGGATGTTAATTACAGAGGAGGGGTTCTCGTTATCACTAATGACTCTACAGAGTACAAATAAAAAACAAGAAACAGTGCAACAGGGACTGAATTCTGTTGTTGCAGACAATGGCTGAAAATAGAAATTTACTGATTCAAGTACTTTCTCTTTTACTGAGCTCTGTTTGCAGAGCTGGTCCACAGAGAGGGATTCCAGCTCAAAGCCCACAAGCTCTTGGGTTCCAGCAAACTGAACAGAGGTTTTTACCCCAACAGCAAACTGACCAACAGTTTCAGAAGCCGGTTGTGCAGTCAGAACCTCTTGACAAGTGTGCTGTAGCTGATTATGAGCAGATCCAGTGTGGACAACCTGGTATCAGCGGTGCGGAGTGTGAAGCTATAAACTGCTGCTTTAATGGACAGCAGTGTTATTATGGGATGTCAGGTAAGGGTGTTCGACCAGTTAAGTGTTTATTGCCAAGTGATAACTCTCTGATAACTTCCTCTGTTTCTCATTACAGTGACTGTCCAGTGTATAAGAGATGGTCAGTTTGTGTTAGTGGTGGCTAGAGATGTCACTCTGCCTCGTCTGAGTCTGGACACGGTCCGTCTGCTGGGTGGAAATGAAGCACCTTGTGGTCCTGTTGGTTCCACACCTTCCTTTGCCATATACCAGTTTCCAGTGACTGCCTGTGGCACCAGCATGATTGTGAGTTTGCTGATGGTGATTTTCCTGTATAGAACAGACTTGATGTCAATCGTGTTTCTGCTTGCAGGAGGAAAATGGTTATGTGGTGTATGAGAACAGAATGACTTCATCCTATGAAGTGGGGATTGGACCTCTTGGCTCCATCACAAGGGACAGTCATTTTGAGTAGGTCATCTGCGTTTTCTCATGACTGTGAATCTTGAACAGATGTCAGAAGCTCACTGTTTGTTTGTGTAGACTTCTCTTCCAGTGCAGATATTCTGCCTCTGCTGTGGAAGCTCTGGTTGTGGAGGTCAACACTGTTCCACCACCTCCACCTGTAGCTGCTCCTGGACCCCTCAGGGTGGAACTTAGACTGGCAAATGGCCAATGTGTCACTAAAGGCTGTGCAGAAGGTAGTGATGTGCTAGTCTTCAAAAACATGCCTCTCGAAAGGAGTCGCACTTGTACCATTGGTCTAAAACTCTAGATTGAGACCGTAACGCAAGTGTTAATCCTCAGGAGATGAGGCGTACATGTCCTACTATGGTGAGGATGAGTATCCAGTCACTAAAGTCCTGCGAGAACCTGTGTATGTTGAGGTGCGTATTTTGGAGAGAACCGATCCCAATCTTGTCCTGATGTTGGGGCGCTGTTGGGCGACATCAACCCCTAGTCCTCTCAGTCTACCCCAGTGGGATCTTCTAGTTGATGGGTGAGTAGAATCCCAGGCATTTGTCCAGAGAGTCGGGGCTCGTTCACAGAGCACTGTCACTTCTGTTTTAGATGCCCTTACCAGGATGATCGTTACCTGACTGCAATGGTTCCTGTAGTTGGCTCGTCTGGTCTTCAATTCCCAACCCACTACAAGCGCTTTGTGGTGAAGATGTTCACATTTGTGGATCCAGCGTCACTGGCCCCTCTGCAGGAGACAGTATGATTTCTTTACAGCCTATGGTGTCATCTATATTGCCTTCTGTATTTGTTGCTAAAGATGATCTCTGTTTGTCAGATCTACATTCACTGTAGTACAGCGGTGTGCCACCCTGCTTCTGGCTCCTGTGAACCGAGCTGTGCCAGGAATAGTATGTGTTTCACTTTTGGTTTGCTTTTTTACAGTTTTGTCGTCCTGACACTTTCTTGTGTTCCAGGGAGAGATGTTGCTGACAAGAGGCGTGAAGAAACCGTGGTTTCCAGTGGAGGGATTTTCTTAACAATGTAAACTGAATTGCCCTTTTTAATAAAGCCATTGGTCTCTTAAGCATTTGTATTGGTGTGTTTTCAGTGGTTTTCTCCCCAGTGAGGATTAGGGGGTTGTGTTTTGGTATAAACTGCAACTGAAGTAGTGTAAGGTTAAATAAAACTAGCAGTTTGCAAGTTCTCAGTTCTTGCGTGTTCTACAGTACATATTTAAACAGCAAAGCTGTCTCAAACCGGTCAAGGATTGTGTTCCAAATGGAGTAAAACCACATCAGAAGTGCTTGTTAAAGACGAAACCGTCACGTCTACCATATGCAAGTTCCGTTCAAAACTGAAGTGCTCAAATCTGATCATCTCAACTGCTGTTTGGAATGATGGATTTTGAAAAGTTCAACAGATGGACCATTCACTCTCATGAGTCTGTGTGGTGACAGTGCCTCAAATACACCTGCCTGGAAGTTCTAGTGGTCTGACCCCAGTCTTGTCCTGATGTTTCATACACACATTGGTTAATTTCTCATTTCACCTTTGAAACTCTCCTCCCAGTACACATCAAAGCAGTTGTCATTTAATGGGTCTCCCCAAATTGGCGACCTCAGGATACAACCTTAAAAACACAATATGAACTCACACAGTTTTGACTATAAAATTGTTCACATTTGCACATGCAACATTTCTGCTTGCCTACGATAATGTCACCTATGATTCCAAAAGCAAGAGCTACCCATATACCAGCGGCCTGGTAATCTCCCTGCGTGTCTGGCAGGTGTCTTATTTGCATGCTTGCCCTTGAAATCAAAGGTGTTTATCAACCAGTTCTTGTAGGACAATAGAACTGTTTGGTGCATACGGTAAAGTACTGCATTTTATAAACACTTTTCCATATAAGCATTTCCATAGCCCTTAACAACTTTCAATATTATATTAATATTTCTCTAATATTAATGTTTCCAAACAATTGACATTGCACCTACCCCTCACGCCTGTATACACTCTCACTGGCTGTTGCTGCTGTGAGGGCCCCCACAACTCCTCAGAGGAGACCTGGCATGGCATGCAAGTTGTGGATGCCACAGGTATCTTGAATCTTCAAATACTTTTCCATAAATGGCTACATTTGAAAACCAAACATATTTAGATCTCGACGTAAACATTTTATGCTTTACCGCTCAAATGCACCTGTTCAGCCTTGATACGCACCGTGAGCACCAGGTAGCCGAAAGTCGACAGGATGCCGCAGCAGAATCCAACTATCAGCAAGCCATAAGTTGTGATCATAAACTCTGCCGTCGTTCCCATGGCGGAGACTCCGGCCAGGGTGGCATTCTGGATATGCACCTAAAAGCAGAGGTGTATTGGGAGGTGAGATTCATCTATAAAACACCTTTGATGTGGTTTTACTCCATTTGGAACACATCCCTTGACCTGTTCAGTATAGAACTGCTGTAATGTAAACTGTCCTTTTCTATAAATATAAGTAAATCAAACCATCTCCAAATCCAGCGTTATATCCACCGTTTATATAGATAGACGGATAGACACAGACAGACAGACGAGACAGACAGACAGATCAGCTCAAACTCACTTGTTTCAGTAGCTGGCACTAGTCTGAACCTTGTGTT
The DNA here is from genome assembly GCF_024868665.1 of Triplophysa rosa. Taxonomy (NCBI): domain Eukaryota; kingdom Metazoa; phylum Chordata; class Actinopteri; order Cypriniformes; family Nemacheilidae; genus Triplophysa; species Triplophysa rosa. Next base: position 2,702,378 of record NC_079890.1, read on the forward strand.
GAATAAGAGATGGAACAGGTCTGTGTTTCAAAAATTTGGAGAGTGATATCATTAAAAAACAATCAGATGAAACTGATAAACCATTGACATTCATGCTCTTGTGCAACAGGTTTATGTGGCGGTATAGCTTAAGTTCACCCAGAGGTGAATTACAATGCCACATTCAGTTAAAGGGATAGTTCACCTGAAAAAATGTCATCGTTTACTCACCTTCATGTGATTTAAAACCTGTATATGAGTCTTTATTCAGTGGAACACAAAAGAAGATATTTTGAGAAATGTCTCAGTGTTTTTTGTTCATACAATGAAAGTTAATGGTGTTCGATACTGTTTGATTATCAACATTCTTCAAAATATCTTCTTTAATGTTCTTGTAGAAGAAAGATAGTCAAAAGACATCGGTTTGTAATGACACGAGTATAAATAACTTATTTTTAAAAATCAGTTAATTTATTTTATTTTTGGTTAGGGCAAATAAAAGGTCCTATAGAATATGACTGCAGTCCAGGATTATAGTTTGACAAATACATCTGAAGACATTTTTTAAACAGACGAACACTGAATGATTTCATATTTTATTTATTTACAGTAGTTTTATACAAACAAAGATCATAAGTTATTCACCGTATGCAGGAATGTATTAATTATTAAAACATTATAAGACACAAACCATTTGAAGGACTGCATTACAACTTAAAATACTGTAAATATATATTTAAAAAGCTGCATCGAAATTGATTCAGTTTAATATGATGCTGTCTGAGATGGCAAAGACGGTTTTGCCTTATATTCATATAAAAAATAATTTTGAAATAATTTAATAAGTTAATTTTTTTTGGCTCCGTCATTAGACAAATGTACTAATGGCATAAAGCATATAAATCTGCATTTAGTTTGTGAAACGAGGGTCGCTTTCTTGGGTCGTATTGCCAACACTGACACATCAGGGCGTAGATCTCATCTGGACAGTTATTGGGTGCTGGCATGCGATATCCTACCAACCAGAAACACCGCAAAACAGACATAAACAAAGTGATAAGATGTTCATGTGTCATATGCATTGCAAACGTTCACACAACGTTCGAATAATATAATTCAAGATTAACAGCACGTGTGTGAGATGTGAAGTCATGAGCGGTGGAGTTTTACCTTTCTCAATCTCTTCTCTGGTCTGTTGGTTAGTCATGTTGTGTGGTGTCGTGTATGGAGTGACTCCTCTGGAGAACGTCTCCCACATTAACACTCCAAAACTCCACAGGTCACTCTCAGTAGTGTAGCGTCCTGATCCACCAACAGAGGACAGCAGTGAGACATAAAACAAAAAGAAAACATCAGATCACAACAGTAGGGCACGTCAGTAATGATTCTTGTTTCATGGGTAAATGAGTCTGTACCGTAATTGAGTGCTTCTGGTGCGGTCCATTTGACTGGGATCTGCTTCATCCCTCCTGTAGCGTCATACACACCGTCCTGCTCCTGACGGGACATCCCAAAATCACTGATCTTTACCACACTTTCCTCTCCTACTAGGCAGTTACGTGCAGCCAGATCTCTAAAGAGAGAGAGAGAGAGAAATGCAAGGTGAAATTACCATTTTTGTTTTATTCTGTAAACGATATTTCTCCCAAATTTCAAATAAAAGATTGTTTCTATTTGCATTTATTTGCAGAAAATAAAAACTAGAGGAGCAGGTCAAAATAACAGAAAATATGCAAAAGAAATACTCAATATACTGCAAAGAAAACAAGTTCATGTTCACTTTTAAGCAATACAACAGTCATATTTCTACATGTATTTAGGAAAAGTAAAAAAAAGTGATAACCTGAATTTTTGTCACAGGTTTTATGTGTCTTGTCACGCTTTTAGTCACGCTTTTTCACATTGGTGTTGGATGACTTTGTCACTCCTGAGGTTTGATTTTGTTGAAATTCAACAGACACTGGACTTAACTTACCACAATAAATCTAGAAATGCAGATTAAATCCGCAATTTTTTGAAAAATGTAATATTTTTTGAAAATAATAACCATCATACATGTCGCTCGTCTTCCACATATCATGCACATGCAGGCTTTAACATTCACATTTAAGTCTGTCTGTTATCTAAATCGACCGAATAAAATCATACAGTTAGCGCTGTTAGTGCAATATTTCCATAAATGATATTCCTATAGCTTTGATATATTATGCAGCCCTATGACCGATACAATGAAGGTAAATGGCAACTGGTCAATGTCCTTACGGGAAAAAAATGACACGCTACAGCTTTCAAACTCCATTCTGCTCTTGTACACAAACCATTTGACCCAGAATGAGAAAAGCAGCGCTTTTTAGACACAACGGCGAAGTTTCATTTCCGCTCGGCTCATTATACCAAAATCGGTCCTTTTACCAAGAGACTCCAGTATAATGGAGAAATAGCTGCAGTCATATTATAAGACGCAATAAAAACCATCTGCCAGCTCTTTATGAGCTCTTCTAATAAACTTTATGGAGCCAGTGCAGAATGGCTAGCTTGGATATCCTGACTTGGCGAAAATCTTGTACGTAATGATGCATTAATTGTATTGTTTAATTTTCCTGTTTTGCTCTCACCGGTGAATACACTTTTTGTTCTCCAGATAGGCCATGCCGGACGCCACGTTCTCTGCCATCCGGATCAACATCTTGGTCCCTAAGTTTTGGCCCTCTGCACGCAGAAAGGTCAGAAAGTCTCCTCCTGACGGGGCAATGAGCCATTAGGTTTTTACGGTTTAAACTGTAAAAGTGAACGATAGTCCATAAAACCACTGTACCTTGCACCAGTTCCATGATGATATATATCGGCTGTTTCTGTGTACAGACGCCAATGAGCTTCACTATGTTTGGATGGTCGTACTGTTTGAGAATCCTGGGATACAAATCATAAGTTTTTCTTCAAATGTGGACACGCATTTACGTGTTTATATGCGTGTAGTGTAAATACAAACCTGGCCTCCATGAGGAATTTATTCTTCTGTTCTAATGGTAGATTCTCTCTGCAGGCTTTCACTGCCACTGGTGTGTTCTCCGAACGCAAGCGTCCACTGAACACCTCGCCAAAGTTCCCCTGATGACAAACAATCGTTCCGGAAGGTAAAACGAGTCTTACATTTGGATTTTTGACACTTTGGTTTTGTAAAACAGTGATCATGGCACAGTGTGTCTATCCATGCACACACATTACTAAGCCACGGCATAACATTAACCACTGCTCAAAAAAGCAAAAGCATCAAGAAGTTATAGTAGATATACTGTAAGTAGATATGAAAAGATCATCCGTGGGCTTACCCGGCCAATGCTCTGGCCCAGGACGACTTCATCATGTTCCAAAACCCATTTGTCCTAAATGGTAGCACATAACCATAAGTTTATGTGATGCAATGACAGCAGCAAAAAAAGTGATGGAGGGGTTGCGGCCCACCTTAACGATGGGTTTTTTCAGCACAATGTCTGTCCTCTTCGTGACGGGATTTTTGGAGCTGAGGATGTGATTCACTAACAGTGGTACAGAACAGAAACCTTCACTGTCAAGACGATACACACCCTGAAGAACACACAAACAAAAAATAAAATAAAACAACAAAAGCACAACCTAAAGTTATAAAACTAAAAGCTATAATCTTAATAAAACTACAATGAAACTGAAAACAGATCTATAGTAAACAGACCAATCACAACTCACTGAGTGAAAGAAAAAAAAAGGAGCAATTCAGTACACAAACATTCCATATTACATTATTACTTTTGATATCATGGCGTTATTAAAAATCAGATTTAAAGATGACCACGTTTGAACCTTATATGTCTTGTTGTCTTGCGAGTATTGTAATCCATCTAAACAAAATAACATCATTCTCCATCTCACACCTGCTGTCTCTCGCACACGAACACTCACGTCTGCGCTCTGAATAAGGAAATGGCGACACTGGCCGCTCCAGTGCACAGACAGCACATATTCCTGCTTGCCCTGGCTTTCTCGAACCAGGAAGTCTCCGTCATTCCTCAGCAGTTCCTGCACCTCCAGGCGAGGGATGGCACCGTGATACCAGCCCTGCTGAGCCAAGGGCTTCTCCCGCTCCGGCACAGGCGTCAGCGCCGGAGGAACCTGTTGAGATGTATAAAACGCTACTCTACAGAAAGACGTTTGGATACGGCAGTGAGCGGAGAACAGAGACGAGACCGAAAGAGTCAGGAGAGAGAACGCCACTGACCGTGTACTTGGGCTTGAATAAACTGCTGAGGTGACTGACAATCACATCCATGTTGAGGAGTTTGTGCTCTTTGTCACGTTCCAGCTACAAACAAACGGCAGGAGAAAAAAGTCCTAATAAATGTAAAAGGAACGGAGAGTTTTTATTTACTCACCCTCGAGTTATTCCAAATCTACATACATTTCTTTGTTTGGTTGAACACAGAGAAAGATATTTGGAAAAATGCTTGGCCACCATAAACTACCATAGTAGGAAAAATGACAGTGGTCGTCAGAAGTGCCACAGAACTGTTTGCTTTACTACATTCTTCAAAATATCTTCTTTTGTGTTCATCAGAACAAGCAATTTTTTTCCTACTATGGTAGTCAATGGTGGCCAAGAACTGTTTGGTTACAAGCGTTCTTCCAAATATCTTTCTCTGTGTTCATCAAAACAAAGACATTTATTCAGATTTCAAACAACTCGAGGGTGAGTAAATGATGACAGAACTTTCATATTTGAGTCAACGGTTCCTTTTAAACATACAGTAACTGATCATTATAAATAATAAATAACTTACAAACAACATATTCTTGCTATGACTATATTTTCCTCTCAAGTAATATTTTCTTCTTTCTCTGTATTAGATCTAAAGCATTCACTGTGGTAAAGATATATGCGACTCTGAATTAATAATGAAACTACCCTGACGGCAGAAACTCTGAACAACACTACAGTCCAAAAATTTTAATTCAGGGACTAAATCTATATATTATGTGTCTAATGTACAGTGAATCCCAGCACTTTGTGTGTACATTTACAAAACATGCACTTTAAAACTTTTTAGGAAAAGAGCTGAATACACTGTGTATGATTTACAGAGATGGATTATTTTATAACTGCAGTTTTGTGATCTACAGCACGCCATGACAGTAAAGATAGCAGCAGTTAACTGCCACTGGTCCTACTTGTTCTCTGACTCAACAAGGCTATACAATTCTCATCTTTCAATGTCAATGTAAGAACACTGAGATACGGCCTGTAATATACTCTTACAGCACATGTGCATTTTACAGCACTATCATCACATTTTAAACCCATTTCAAGAGCTACTGAAGTCTTTAATGGGTTATATAGTACAGACACACATTTTCTTCATATCGCATAAAAAGAGCTTTACTATAAAAACACAGCGGAACTTCCAGTCTAGTCCAAACCCGTACTGAAACCAACCTGACAAATGACTATTATCTCACATAGCAAAATAACTATAACTTATGGTTAAGTCGTCCCCTCCTCGTTCTGGATAAACAAGTATAATAGAACTTGAGCTCAAGCTGTCGTGACAGATAAAAGTGGGCTTACCGCTGAATTGTTGGAGGTTACGGATATCCGATCATCATCCAGGCCCAGACCCGGAGCTTCCTTACTGCCCAGAGACTGAAGTTTATCAGAAAGAACCCTCCGCTGAGCCTCCAGCCGAGCTCGAGCCACCATGGACAGAACCACCTGCTGCCTGCTGTCCTCCAGAGCGTTACGCTTGCTGAACTGATACACTCTAAACAACCAGAGAATGAGCAAAACAACTGAATGTGTGATGTCTTCATGTATTAAAATGATTCGATTTAAACTTCGTTTAAGAAAAAGTTTAGAGGCTTGAATCCGACATGGACGATACTTGAATCTGAACAGCTTCAGCGATATACTCTTGCAAGTACATTAGCTGCGCCAGGGTGACTGTACCGGAAATGATTGAATTATGAGCCACTTCGGAAAGAAATGTCTTGTTAATTGACAACCTTCCAAAAACAAAATGCACAAACTGACTTTGGAAAGCGCAATATGTGAAAAGGTCCCAAAACAATAACAATCTCTCAATTTGAACATTGTTGGAAACATTTGGGATACATCAAGAATATTAGCAAGCAAAATATAAAACAGATATTTGGGGATATTTTATTGGAAAAAAAATCTTACATATTGTACCTTTAAAGGTGCTATGTGTAATATTTTGGAGGATCTATTGACAGAAACGCAATATCATATACATAACTATGTCTTTAGAGGTGTATAAAGACCTTAGCTTAACGAAGCGTTATGTTTTTATGACCTTAGAATGAGCTATTTCTACATACACCTCGGATCCCCTTGCATGGAATTCGCCATGTTGTTTCTACAGTAGCCCTAAAGGGACAAACTGCTCTACAGAGCGCGTTTCGTAAATATGTTATCTCCTCCAGCAAAGAAGCGAAAACGACATCTTAGTCCTGTGTCAGCCACCGTAGTGCTTGGAAAGGGAGGGGTGGAGTGACCCGCAGGTTGCAATTCACAACCTCAGTGCTAGATGCCGCTGAAATCTCTACACTGCTCCTTTAAAAAGTCTTTCAAATGTTCATTGAAGTTGAAAATCCAGAGTTCACAGGCTCACCTCTGTCCTATGTTTGCCGACCGTTCCTCAGCTTCCAGGTCCAACTCCAGCTGATTGACAGTAGCCTGCTGAGAACCCAGAGTACTGGAAAGACCCAAGAGCTCTTCCTCCACAGCAGTGAGTCTGTGTCAAACACACGATGAGAAGAGAAACACAATGTAATGCTGGTTTACATGAGAAGATACAGTACTATCTGAACACATAAAGCTAGGGTAGACAACTTAATAGCGACAAGCAGCAAGGCAGCTTTAAAAGCTAAAAGGTCCCGCCCTCCAATCAGACCTCCATCCAAAGCCACGCCTCCTCATGTCTTATTCACCAGTGAAACAACATTACACTACAAAGCACATAACAACAATAATATTGAACATAAACCCCTTATTTAAGATTACTGTTGGAACTCATAGAGGTTTTGCCACCCCATTGTATATATATATATGGGGCAGTCGGACTCGTGACCAGAAGGTTGCCGGTTCGATTCCCAGGGTCGGCGGGTAACGACTGAGGTGCCCTTGCGCAAGGCACCTTACCCCTACTTGCTCCCCGGGCGCTGCAGTGATAGCTGCCCACTGCTCCGGGTGTACGTGTGTTCACCACTTGCCGTGCGTGTGTCACTACTCTCTGGATGGGTTAAATGCAGAGGTCACATTTCGGGTATGGGTCACCATATCTGACTAATAGGTCACTTTCACTTTCACTACAGTATATGTGCAAGCAGCGTGCAAAGTTATGCAAATACGTAGGCTGACAGGCAGGTAGGACCAGTGTCGGGTATAACTAGTTACTAAGTAAATAGTTACTGTAATCTAATTACCTTTCCCTTAAAAAAGTAAAGTAAGGGATTACTCTTATTTTTTCTGTAATTTAATTAGTTACATCTGATGTAATTGAACTAAATACTGTGTAATATATTCAATAGAGGAAATGACATCAAAATGATAAGTCTAACTTTAAAATGCATGCTTTAATGTATCCTTCTCACATTTGTATACTTTGGTCAGTTAATAAGAATAATTTATGTAGTTATTAATTTGAATGAATTAAATAAGCCGTTTCATGTCCATCCTTGAATCACTTAACTAATCAAGGTTGATGTAGGACATTGAAAGTAATTAGTAATAAGTAATTAAATACTTTTTTAGAGAGTAATTTGTACAGTAATCTAATTACACTAGTGAATATGTAATTAGTAACTAGTAATTAATTACTTTTTCAGAGTAACTTACCCAGCACTGGGTAGGACATCACATCATTGCTTACAGACTGCATACGGATTCAAAGCAGTGATTGGACGAATATTGTATGTGTACTGTTCAACGTGAACATGTCAGTAGTTAATGTTATAAAGTCAATCAGTGTTCACTCCGACACCTGTGCGAACTCGAGAGGTAGTGACTTCATTGTCACACACCACCTGGATTTCCTGTTAGGCACTGTCCAAGCCTCCCCAGCTAACAGGGAATGTCCCCAATTCCATTTAAAAATTATGTAATGTCAGTATGTTTTTGGAACGTTCTCATAACGTTTTCATTTTGATAGAACGGAATGAGTCTCACGAGCTACAGTGTTTGGGGGAGAAGAGTGAAGTTTTTGCAGACAGTCCTAGCAAAATGCAGGCGGGGACTATATGTAGCGACGTAAATCTGTGGCGGTTGGCGAATCGGACTAGGGACGACTCGTTTGAGTGATTCAGAGTCGACTCCCTTTTTTCCAAGCCAATAACTTTGTTATTAATTCACCTTCGGATTTACAACTTGACAGACTGCTTACTTTCAAACACGCCAACATTACACACTGCGTGAAATAAAATGTTCATGATCTCATGTTATGTACTCTTTAATAGAATTGCGGGAACAGGAATAGCACCGGTTTTGTTTTCACTTCTGTCTTCTGTTGAGCAAAAACAAGAAGAGACTGACCGATGCTGGATCGCCTCCACCGTGAGCTCGTTGAGCTGCAGTTCTTCTGCTTTCAGACCGTCAGCATCCTCCAGCAAACTGCTGTCAAACTCAAAACACGCGGGAACCTCTCCTCTTGATCTACACGAAAACACACACGGACAAAAATCCCAGTCATCAATTACAGGATATACGTACATCTCTGAAGATTCTGTCCTACTGCACTTTACTCTTGAAATATTGCATTATGGTACTTTAAGTATTCACAATAAATTCCTCGTGATGTTCCTCAAGTCTCGTATTTAGATAAAAATGCTTTCTTAAGGATTGTAAAATGTCAATTACATGCACAAAAAGACCAGAGACCAATAAACACAGTCACTTCTTTTGTCATCACAACAAAAAGTGTATCAAATGCCACACAAAGGTCGAGCCGTTGTGTTTAATCTTTTCATCAGATGCTGTGTTGAACAGAAACTGGGAATGCAAGAAGAGAGTCAGATACCTGTTCTGCTGAATGAAGTTGTCATATTCTCGGTGAGGTTGGATGGCCTTCAGGGCGTCTGCCATTTCAGTGTGAACGCTCACCACCTCATGGTGCACGAGACTAGACAGATCGAAATATTCCTGCAGAATCTCTTTCCTAAAGAAACAAACATGTCAGTCTTTCACAAACTGTATGAGTAATTTACATTACGTGTGGGAAAGTTGAGCAGGCTGACTTAATATTGTTTCAGAAAAGCAGAAGTTTTAGAAATACCGTTTCCTCTATGATGCCAAACAGAGCAAGTGTATAAACAGTAAACTGAATAAAAGAACGTGTCAAAAAATGGATTGGGTGTGAGTACAAAGCAAAGACGTTTGAAATCTTTTGGTTTTCTTTTATCCAAAGCTGCTTACAAAGCATTAATGCTATTTTAATAGCAACCTGTTTTTACTTTACGCTGCTATAAAAGTGCAATAAAGTAACTGCTCGCTAAACTCTAGATTATTGCGGCGGTTCTCATGAAACTGTTTTTAATCTAGAGGAATTGACATATCTGGGTAACATGATTGAAAACCAAACCTAGCGACGATGTACACACAAAGGTGACTCACAGTACGAGCATCATTTCCTCGTGCAGCGTTTGCAGAGCTCCCAGTAGCGCTGGCTGACTCTTGCCATAGTGGAGCTGGTGATGCACCTGAGCGGCCTTCACCGACAGCACATACTCATTGTGATGCTCGTGTAGCTTCAGGGTAGCTTTGATGTAGCGTTCCTTCGCTTTGTCGCGTTCTTTGTCTGGGCAAAGAATCATCCACAAACACAAACACACACCGGTGAAATGAGAAAGAAAGGAAACATGGTGAAAGCCAAACTGTAGGCCGTCTGGGACTGCCAGCTTGTCGCAATAGAAAGCGCAGTCGCTTTAAACAGTTGTTCAAATATGACGTCTGTACCCGTATGAGCGGTGTGTTTTACCCCGGAATGTTGCAAGAGTCCAGAGAGTCATGTAGTAAACAACACTACAGGTTTAGATGAATGAAATTGATTTACTTTGCAAAGTTCAGTTCAGCCAAAAATGAAAATTCTTTCATTACACAGTGTAACACATTTTTGTTTCGCCCGACCTTTTCATAGTCCTTGTACAGTTCTGTGGTGTTAATTATTGTGGTCATATTTATCAATGTTTAAGTGTATATTTAGCTCAAGTAAATTTTCAGCTTATATCATTAATTATGATATATCGGTATAGAGAGACGCGATCCTGCGCTGGGTCATAACCAATCCTTGCGCTCGTATGCACCAGGGGTTTCGGTACCCAACCCTAAAAATGTCCCATTTCTTTACGTCATAAATAATATTTTTGCTGGCGCAGTGCATGCCCGTCTGCTACGCCACTGCCCATATAACCAAAATGGCATGATCCCCATTGCATAACTGTGAAATTGGTAGTTGAATCAGGCTCCTCCTATCGAAGCATCGAATCTTTGACTATTCGAGGTCGCCCCTAGTATATTGCAAAACAAAACTGTACAAATTTTCACATATTTTAATCAATATTTTTTTTCCAATTGTCACTGTCAGAAAATTCTAGAAATTTCTGTAGCACAGGGAAAGTGGGATGAAGCGATGATGGGTGACTACGTCTGGAACTTGGTTCGTGAGGACAGTATTAGTCATAAAAAAAGACAAAAACGATCAAATCACAACGATCACATGACTCCTTTTTAGAAACTGTTATGTAAAAAGTAAATCATTTGTGATTTTTAAGGTCCTACTTTGGTTTATGGAGTGTCCAACAACAAGTTTACGTACATACAAAGTGTAAAAACACTTTAATTTTCTAACAATAGGCAGTTATTATTACCTTACTTCTTGACTGACTCTCAAATGATTCCTTTGGTGATTCATCCGTCGAATCCCCACCTTTCTGTCAGCCTACTCTGATCTGATTGGTCAGATGGTCTAGTCTGCTGTGATTGGTCTACCACGTACAGCGTGCAGTGTCGCAAATGGAATGTAGGAGGGCATTACACAGAGTGACGCAAATCTGACCCGGAACTGAAATTAGAACGACAGACGACTCGTTCGCGTGATTCAGAGTCGACTCCTTTTTTATAACTTTGTTATTCGTTCACTTTCGGTTTTACAACTTGGCAGACTGCTTATATTCACACACAGCAACATTACACACTGCGTTAAATGTAATTTTAAGGACAATGTAATAGTTACTCTTTAAACTGTTGTTTTGAGCCAAGTGTTATGACAGTACCTTGTAATTTCTGCGTTCGAGTAATATTACTGAAATGTAAAAAAATATATATTTTTTAGTTTTTCTACGAGTACCGTCGATGGTCAAAATTAATGTGATTTTTCGTATTTAGCATGTTAAACTTCATAAAGAAAAAGTACAAATTAAAGCAAAACACAACTTTTTAAAAAACGTGTTACATTGTGTCATTTATTCGCCCTCGTGTCATTCCAGATCTATGACTTTTTTTCTGGGAAACACACAAGAAGATATTTTGAAGAATGTTGGTAACCAAAGAACACTGGCAACCCCATTGACTTCCATTATACGGACACAAAACCACCAAGACATTTCTCAAAGTATCTTCTTTTGTGTTTTACCGAAGAAAGATTTTAAATTTTTGGGTGAACTGTCTGTTTAAAATTCTACTTGAGCAAGATATCAAACCCTATAATCTAGTGACGCTTGCAAAAAAGCCACCACTTTGCATATCTGTTATCCGTTCATCATATTTGAATACAGACTACAGTTAGTTTTTAATAGGCAAATAATTCCTTCTTTGTTATCTGCCAGTGTGATACAAAGAAACAGGTTTCTGCTAAGCGTTTACAGCATGCCCACTAGAGCAAACCACCATCAGTTTCTTTTTTTATCTGTTGAACAGCATTACCTCCTGTGAAACTGGTTTCCTGGTGTCACTTCTAAATCTAGAACACTAGGACAGGTTTTTCAACTACTGCCTAAGTAGACAAAGTATAAAGCACACAATGTTTAAACACTAAACAATTCCACAGGCTCCTGATGAGCACTCATTTCTTCTGAATAAATGGATTTTCAACAAATACTGTACGTAGGCAGAAATATATATATCTAAAACTATCAAAGTCCCTATAAAAAGAGCTCTAAGACACATTGAAGCTTCTGGTCAAAACGTGTCAATAATCGCTGCTGTTGTTGGCAGTAAAACGAAATGAAAGTGGCCAGGCTTTTTGGAGAACTGTAAACCATGAAGACATCCTACCTTTGATTGCTTCTTGGTACTTCCGCTTGGCCTGAGCCGCGTCCCGTACCAGCTGTCTGTAACTGGACTTGAGTCGGTCCAGCTCGGTTTGGGTGACCTAACCTTCCACAACAGTACACGAAACAAAAGGAAAATCAAAATCCAATCTGAGCATTGACACAAAGGATATCAAATGAACGTGTTTATTTCCCCGTTGCTAAATATACCCCAACAACCCAAGCCTGCAGGCGAAACAAACAGGTCAACAGGACGAAATGACAGACCGGTGTTGCAGAAGTAGGTCAATAACCTTATGACAATGACCGTTAAAAGCGACCCTTCCTCAAAAACATCTCTTGATATTCACATGTCACGTCTTAAAAGTTTAGCATTACATTGGTTGTTTTAAAGCATTCCGAGTAGTTTTTAACACATTTTTGGGAGTTCTTATAGTGTTCTTGGAAGCTGCATGGGCATGACTAGGCTCAGATGAAAAGAACACGTCCGCTATTGTCTTGTCCACAAATAGCACGCACAATGTTTCTTGCCTTAGCAAACAAAACAGGCACATGCCACAAACACAAGACCGTTTAAAACACTGAAAAAAAACTGTCAAAACTGATAAAACACATGCACATGCTTTAAACAGTTACATGAAAAAGCATTTTTCCACTTCCTCATTTTTGCAAAGTTTGCACTTTAATTTCAACAAACATTTACATCTGAAGGCTATTCTTGCTTCACCTACATCAACCACAAAGAAAGCGAGCCCAAGATTCAAACAAAAAGTGGTGACATGGAAACCAAGCTAGTGTTTCTTAATAATCAAATAAAACGTGTGTCATCTGATGACTCCTGCACGAATAGCTAAGGGGAAAACAGTTAGTTCTGGTCCTTAAATCTGATTCATCAAGAGATGTGCTAATAAAACCAGACTCTTGAAATAACACCAGAAAAGAACAAAGATGCTTTAGGGGCCGATCAGACAACACGTTTTTTGCTGTTAGACGCGCCTCTTTTGAATTGTTTTCAGTTGGCAGGGAGCGTTTAGAGCGCCTGATGTTGAAAAAAAATGAACTGAGAAGAAAAGCGGTTGACGCCATGCGCCTTTTTTCCATTGTCCAATCGAATGAACGGAGAGGCGGGGCTTCCGTTGTGGAACTTTATAGTTGCTTGAAACGTCCGGAAACTGCAATGATGGAGAAGAAACTTGTTGTGGCTGTCGCGGGTTAACCGAGCAAGGTCAGAGCGAGCACCCTCTGCTTTACCTGTTTTCAAGTTTTTGCTAATATGACAGTTAACAGCAACTAGAGAGCTCGCGCTATATTCCTTGACTGATAGTATAGCTGTTTCGGTTGTTGCCTAGCAACATAAAAAACGGCGCGCCTCGCGTTTTAAAACATGAAAAACGCATTCTGTGTATTCTGCAGTACGACCTAAGCATTTTACAAGATGTCGATTTTGTATAATTTCGTATGATCTGAATTACACAAAAATTTACAATTAATAGGAAAAGCAAGAACAGAGCTCTAAATGTAACGTCACTGGGAAGGCAGGTTGTACCAAAACGCACGTATGAATTTATAAAAATTCACCTCGTAAGTTAAGAATTGACATCATATTGTGTATTATCAACACAATCTCAACGTCATTATTTTATGAGGCAGCTAATTCGTATGAATTCGTACGATCTTATTTATACGTTTTAGTATGATTTGATGTCGCACCAGTGATGTTATGTTTAGGGGAGGAGCTTCAGTATTGCTTCTTTCTAATAATCGTACGGTTTTGTACAATAACATCGTACAAATTCATACGAATTAGCCACCTCGTATAATAGTTACGAACTCCCTTGAAATCAGTTTGCTAAGATGATCCTACGTCATGATTACCTCATCTGCGGACATGTCTTTACAACTCAAAACCTCAATCTTTGATGTAAGATAGCAGTTTGACTAACGTGATTGATTTTTTTCGTATTTGTTTATGTGCTTTTATTTACGAACTTTATTAGCTAGTGTCGAACACCCGCACACATGCAGAAATGAGAGAAATGAGAGACAGATGAGGAAATGCCTCAGTGAATAGTGTCGATGATAAACTTCTGTGAGTCGTTATGAAAGGGATCTGTAAATGTAGCGCTGACCCTGCAGAGCTCCTGGTTGAGAAGGTTCCACTGTTCCCCGTACGTCTTCCTCAGCTGCTGTTTGTCCCGAATGAGGAGGGTGAGTTTGCTGAGCGGACCCACCATCAGTTCCTCGGAGCGTTTGCGCAGGATTCGACTGAGGATCTCCGTTTGACTGACCAACACGTCCCACGACTGCGAGAATGAGAAGGGGACAGTCCACTCAAAAATCTTAATTTGGTCAACATTTATTCACCCGTGTTGTTCAAAACCTGTTTATGACTCTTTCTCTTCTGTGCAACACAGAAGAAGATATTTTGAGTGGTTTTGTGTTCATATAATGGAAGTCAATGGGGTCCAATATCGTTTGCTTCCCAATGTTCTTCAAAATATCTTCTTTTGTGTTCCCCAGAAGAAGGAAAGTCATACAGGTTTGGAAAGACCTGAGAGCGAGTAAACTATCCCATTAAGCATTATAATATTAGAGTAGAATAATATTCTATTTTAGTTAATTTTACAAACAGAACATTGAGTATAGTTTGACAAACCAAACACCTTTTATTCAAAGGATTGGTCAAACTTCCAAATGTTTAAGTTTGGATCTATAAAAACATCTCCTATGCTTGTGTTTACACTCAACTAGAATTTAATGATCTTTATAATATACAAACACAATTGGAAGATATCCAAAATCACCATGTATTTTAAGGCAATGGTTCTCAAAATGGGGGCCGTGGCCCACTGGGGGTCCCAAAGATGAATCCGGGGGGCCACAGATTTTGTGGCATTTTATGAAATCTAGAAATGTATCATAGATTTTATGCACTCAAACATCAGAAAAATGAGACCACCAACCAAAAGAATTGATGTTCCAACATTGTATAACCGAGAATGTTTTTGGTTTAATTAAAATTTGAAGTTTAAGATTATAAGCCTTTGTTTGGGGGGCCGCAAAGCAATGCATTCTACACAACTGTGTTAAGGAAAACATCTAGAACATTTGAGAATATGTGAAAGAATCTGAACACATCTCAACACGTTTTCAGTTTCTACTTTCGATGTACCTTTTGTTGTTTCTTCACTCGTAACGTCTAAAAAGACCTAAACTAAATGCCGTAGAATCTTCTGAAATTAAACATCTAACAATGTTCTTAGGTTCCTCTGGCACCCCTAGAGACATTGAAGGAACATGGAAACAGCTCCTACTTTGTTAAACTGGCTGATGTAGTCCAGACCTCCACCGGACTGAGAGCCTTCCAGCTTCTCCACCATGGCCGACATCTGATGCAGCTGCGTGGAGAACTCGCGATCGCTCTTCGCCCGCTGCGTCATCCACTTCTTCATGACCTCCATCAGACGCAGCTCAGAGTCCTGCAGTTTCATCAGGGCCGCGTGACCCTGAGGACACGATAAATCCTCCGCAAAGCCCATACCTGCAGCACACCCCAATAACCCGGGGATGGTAGAGTGGTTGACTTATCCTTATATGGACAAACCCAACCAATGGGATAAATTGAACTAAACATTTTCTGGGTCAGATATGGAGAAACTCAACCACTTAACCTCACATTTCCTAGGTTAATTGAACCCAACAGTTGGGTTTTTCCATATCTTACCAAACAAATTCCAAACTAAAGTAATAATTGCTAGACAAAGTGATCACACAAAGTTGCTTAAATTACCTGAGTGTGTGTGGTCTGTTGGCAAAATTAAGTTCTATAAGAAAAGGCCCAAACCAAGATCTACAAAAAAGTAACAAAACATTATATTTCATGGCCCATTTGCATTGCAGATTAATGTCAACACTCAAACCTTTCATGTTCACCTGTCCAATCAAGTCCTAATCTAATAGACATGGAAGTTCTCATACTTTCACTTCCAGGCGGTGCAATTCGCGCAAAAAGGGACGTTGTACATAATGACCACTTCCTATATATCACAGTGGCATTTGAAACATGAACTGCTATAGAAAGCAAACAGTCTCACTGTAAAACTGAGTCATGAGGAAAAATGAAAATATATCAAAGTTAATGATTTACAAAGCATTAGACGATCTTTTCGTTTTATAGAGAGCTGCATACAACAATCCAGCAACCTTGGTGTTAACATACAAAATTGGTACATTTTATGCGATTAGTAAACACAGACGTTTATATGAATAACCGAATAAAGTTACATGAGCGACAAATGAAGTCCGAATGTTTATTGTTTGACGCACATGCCATTATAAGGGTCCTGTCAGTCACCCAATGTACATAGTTACAAACATGATATTATTATAGCCTAGTCACCGTTCTTAACAGAATAATCTCGTTATAAACGCCTGGACATTAGGCTACACGTCGACTATCGACAAGCGAATATGTTTAAAGGTTTTTGGAAGAGAATTGAAATGCTGTAAATCCTCACCTCAGGCTGTCACGTCTCTTCTCACTGGTTTTTATCCATTAAAACAATGCGGTGAAAATAAAAGCAGTAGAGGAGGTTGAATAAAAACAGTGCAGTATGTTGAATAAAATCAGTCCGGTATGAAGAGGTGAAGAGCAGCTGACTCGTGCGTTGTGTTGAAGCAGGAAGACATGACCGTCCACAAACGCACGCGCGCGCAATTGCGGCGACGCACACACACCCTACACAGCAGTTGACACTAGACCCACTGAAAGCAGTGAATATATTACATAATATTTTTTTGCAACTTTTATGACACTTGAATGTGAATAAATAAATCAAATAATGTTTCAATAAGAATAGGCTATATGTCGTTTTTTTAATGTAAGATTTATATTGCGTACGAACGCCTTTATATTTAGCAGGTTTAATATTTAGATTTAATATAATTTAGCCTATTCATTTCAATATTATATATATAATATAGTATATCTACTAATATATATTATATACATACAGTGGTGTAGTGGTGCCTGGAGAAGTGGGTATACTGTTCATTTATGCCCCCATTTTTAAAGCGGCCCAGCAAAGGATGATGGTGTTATAATGTAGCCAGGTTTCCACCCTGGTTTTATGCGCATTTTCAAGTTTCGTATCAGAAATGAGTGATGGCCACAGAAGAGGTGCAAGACTTTTAGAGTCTTGTCTGTCTTTTCATGATTATCAGCATCAGTAAAAAAGTAAACTCATGGTCAGTATTTTTATACAAATATTATACAATCTATGTTTCATGAAATAGCATTGGGTTGAAATGACGTAAAGGTAAACGAGTGATAGCAGAATGCCCAGTTTTGAGTGAACAATCCCTTTAACTTTTCGAGTAATAACATAGACATCAAATTGCAAAAGTTGCAGATACTTGTTTTTTTATTATTTAAAACAGGTAACATAGAAACAGAACTAAAGGTCTAAAGGACTTTGAGGTCAGAGCAGGTATAGGACATTTACACATCTCTCAAGCTTTATATACTGGATATGCAATGTTTATGCGAGAATTATATTTAGAAACGTAAACTCAAAATTTCCACATTTTGGCTTATTTAATTGGAATTTCATTCGTATATCTTCATTTACATTTAACCAATTTAAAGTTTTGTGTTTCTTTGGGAGGTGCATTATTTCACACACTTGGCTTCTTTCCTTTACTTTGTAGTTAGATAATCCTGTTATTAATATGAAATCAATTAAGCATATCAGATTTGATACAAAGGTGTCAATGTAATGAGTTTGTTGGTTCTGGAAACTGTCAAATGAACACGCGTGTAGCAGACAATTGCATGGATGCAGCAACACTGACGTAACATTTTGACAAACTCTGTAATGTCCTCTGGAAGTTCACTTCTGTTGCAAAACTGGCAGTGCACAAAATTCTTCACGTTTCAGTTTCATTCCTCCGTGTTTACGGTGAAGTGATACATTCCCCGTTTTATTCCTGCAAATCTTAACATTACAGACAGATCAAAATATTTGCCTGGGTCTCGGAACTAGTTGAATCTGATAAATGACAAAACAGATTTAATTGAGTGGATCAGATGCAGTCATCATCCGTGTATGAATATACAGACCACGACACTGACCGGTCCTATATAACTCAGATTCAGTACATCACTTTATGAGCTAGAAGTCAAATAGAAAGCAACAACTCAACCTCAACAGGATGTCTGTCTGGTGGCTTTGTTAAAAAACAGTTTCCAGAAGAAAACTTTTGAATCAGAGTATGCGTTTAAAGAGCATCTCAACACCAATGCAAACCTAAAAAATATCATGCTTGAATTCATCCGACCACTTTTAAACAGCACCCAAAGAAGTCACAAAGCCAAACTGCGAGGTTTGCATAGATCTTTATTTTTTTGTATAATCTATAATTCGCATATTGACATCAATTAAATAAGAAGAAACAAAGAGCAAAATAATCTTTAAATTAGGCTACATGTAAATGACAATGCACCATATATAGTACAAAAATAGGCCTTATTCTTATATAGCTGTCCCATCTCAGGTAGTCATACAAATGATTGGTGTCTTTAACTCAGGGCTCTACATGCATCAGTTGACTCTTGTACAGGTGGAAGTAACATCCTATGACTCCTGAAGGTTTAGTGTGAACAAGGCTTGAGCATGAACACAAAGACGTTTAAGCTTATGCAACCAAAATCATTGCAACATAAAGGTGAAGCCAGACTGAGTTTGGCTGGTGTAAAATCTTTTCCCGTCACACCCAGGCGTTGTGACCGCAATACAAGAGATGTCAGGGTTACAACAGCCCCTTCACACACATTTCTGAGTCAAATTAACAAAAAAATTCACATTAATTGTATTTTTCACATATGTTATTACTTTAGGTAAAGCAGATTTTTATCCTCTGGTCTTTGGTCATGTCTTGTTGAGGCTTTTAAAAGCACTGCTGTAATACCCAATCAGCACTGAAGGGGGCGTCATATATGTTTTAATATTACTATGGAGCTAAACAATTGATTTGCAAGAGGGCAACTGATGTAGCAGGAGGAAACCAAATCCACAAAACAACACCACTGTGAAGTCTTGAGATATTTAACACCCTCGAGGTGTAAGAAAAAAGGGGTGGGGGAGGGCGATGATAAACAGGATGCGTTTTGAAATCAAGATCAATTGCACTGATGCATCGACTGTGATAAGAGTGTTTGGCTTCCTGAAATGAACTACAGTCCGGTACGACTACAAGTTTTACAAGGCCGCAGAGGGCGTAAATAGTTTGTGAGCGTTTTATAACTGGCCACAGTACGGTCTTTCTCTATAAGATGACGCTTTGTGCAGCAACAAGAATATTTTTGAGATGCAGATAATGCTAACCCAGCATATGATGACGGCGGAATGCTGAGGACGCCTGACGTCACAAAAAGGATGTCATGTCCTCTGGAAGGAATCTTGTCTAGTGTTTTACCGTCGTGACTGTAGCGGAGGGTTACAGGAGTTTTAAAGAAACATAGTACCCGAATAAAATCTGTCATCATTTACTCATCCTCGTAACATTTCAAATCCACATGATAAACTTTCTTTCATGAAACCCAAAAGAAATTTTAAGCAACGATCATGATAGTCGGTTTCACACAATGAATACAAATGGTGATCGAAGCCGTTTGTGTCCAAAACGGGGCTGTTCAACGATTAACCGCATCCAGAATAAACGTTTGTGTTTGCATAATATATTTCTGTGTACTGTGCATATTTATTTTGTATTTAGAAACACAAACACATACAAATATATATATTTAGGAAATAATTGGATGTATATATGAATAGTTTGTTTACAAAATAAGACATTTTTTTCAAAAGTCATGTTATTTATTATGCTATCATGTTTGTATTTTGTTAGTTCGCTGTATTGTTGGAGTTATTATGGCTTAGATCAAAACAAACCAACTGCGGTTTGATTGATATTAATTGGAATGCACAATAAAAAACATGATTTTTGAAAAATCTCATTTTGGAAATAAACCCATCGTATGTAAATGATATATAAACATGATTTTTATATTTCTCTTAAATATATACATGTATGTGTTTATCAATTCAAAATAAATATGTACTGTACACAGACAAATATTACGTAAACATTTACTCTAATTCTGGATGCCATTAATCACGCTTAATCGTTTAACATCTCGAGTCTAGTCCATAACAAACATCCACGTTTTTTTTTTTAAAGCAACACAGCTCTGTGTGATATAGAGCAAATTTAAACCATCATATGCTCCAAACCACTGAAATATCTTTCATATTTTTGTGTTCACAGAAAGGTCGTACGGGTTCCTAACATCATCAGGGTGAGTAAATTACAAAAGATTTATTATTGGGTGAACTAAACGTCCCACACATATATAGCCATGTAAAAGCTCTAGGGGGAGCAGCGAGCTCTACAACGGAGTGTGTGTAACGCACGACACGTCCTCGTCTTCAGATCCTGACCATGGACAAATAGTGATATGTTCTTCTAAAAGGCTCCCTGCAAAGCCAGTGGCGTTAAATCGCTGCCACGCGGTCTGACTTTATATAAACAGTTGCACTCGCTCTATAAAAAACCCTCTTCTTCATTTTTAAATCGAGTTTAGAACATGAAAAGGAAGAGGCCCAAACCATAATCACGTGTTTATTGTTTTAAGACATCCCGACAAACATCTCCTCCTCGTTGGGATTGGAAGCTTTCCACAAAGAGGCACCGCATCAATCGACGTGAATCGTGGCTCAAAACTAAGAGAGGTGAGAAAAACACGAAAAAACCCTCGAGAGAGAAACAGGAAGTCAGACAAGCCCCAGAAGAGAAACACACCGGTGGCTACAAAAAGAGACAACAGCGCAGACGAGGGAGGGACGTGGTGAAGAAAGGGTTAAAGAGCACTTTGTGTTTTGATGAAGGCTGTCCTCTCGTTGTGGATATCAAACTCCTCGTTCTCAGACTCAGAAATCACGTCGTCCTCCCGCCAAACGCTGGGGATGCCCTTATATGCGACGGCGGTTCGGTTCAATCCCAACCCCACCAGTAATCCGGAGCCCGGCCCCGCCTCCGCAGAGTTCTGTTTGTTCTGTTTGCGGCTGCGAAACTGGAGTAGGCCGAACACGACCACGAACGTGGCCATGATGAAGGCACAGCTGAGCACCGCCACGGCGGCGGGCAGGTGAGAGGCGAGTTTGGGATGGAAGGTCCCGAACGAGCCGTCGCCGCCCGTCCGACTGTCCTGAGTCTCCCGATGGATCTGGTTCTGGTGTAAACAGGTGCTGGTGACCGGGTCCAGGTGGCTGTGAGGGGGGCAGGAGAGGCAGTCCTGAGGTCCCGTGGCACTGCAGGTGAGGCAGACTTCGTGACAGAGCAGGCAGGCGGGGTGGAGGACGGACGACACCTCGTTGTTGGGGAGGAGAGTGGAGCGGGTGCCCGGCGTGAAGCCGGGTGGACAGTCTCTCACGCAGCCCTTCCGGTACAGGTAGAAGCCGGGGTTACACTCTGCACGGGGAAGAAAAGAACGTCAGATTTAATCGCACTTTAAAATCGGTGATGTAACATTTTTGTTTTAGGTTAGATTTTGTATAACAAAGTTATTAACCCTTGCCTATACAAGTAAATTTGATGTTTAAAATGCATAAAACATAATTCGATATATTTATAAATCATTCTGCACATTTACACTTAACACAACTCTTGCACACCGATAAAAAATATGATCCAAAAATCCAAGTTCAGTTGATGTTCATCTCGCTTCTGGATTTATTACCCAGCTTAGCATTAACTGCAAACTGGTGCTTTTTTAGCATGAAATCCTATTTGGAAGGTTGGCTGGACAATGGTTGCCGTAGCAACAGTATCACAATCACACATGACGTCAGTGGAGGAACATCTAGAAAGCGTCAAACTGAGGGGACTCTCAACCACAGGTCAGGCGCATTATCCAAATGATAAATTGATGATTAAATTAAACAAATGCTCTCTATGACCTTCATCACATCAAGTCTAAAATATCATGAAGTCTCGGACGAAACGGCCGCCATGTTTTGACTGTCTGAGGTTGATATCAACTACTGCAGACAGGGATGATCGAGCCCTTGGCAACAATTTCTCCACTTGTAAAACGCAAAACATTTTGAGCGATCTTGCTTTGCCAACCAAACTACATTCTCAATGCATCTTCTACGACATGCGGTTACACCGGCAAGTGCTAGGTGGCGCTGTAAGAACGGAGAGAGAATTGTGTCACCTGCATTCAGGGTACAATTTGGTTCAAACTGACCATTGTGTTGTTAATCTTAAATTCAAAGACGGTGCCATCAATCTTGATCAATGGAAGTAGAAAAGCCAATTGATGCACAGATGTACCTCTCTCACCCCAAGTGAGCGGAGAAGACAACTTAACCAATTGCATTCTGATAGAGATTTGCTTCCTCCCAGAAATTTCAAGAGCGATTTAAGAACGTTTTCTAGAGTTTTCTCTACATCTGCCTTGTTTTTTCTCGTCTTAAAAACATACACAATAACCTAAATGCCGTATGATAGGCCGACATAGTGGACTAGAAATGGTTCACCCAAAATTCTACTTCACACTTTGGCCATCATAATGCTCACAGGGCACAGGTAAAGAATGACAGCGCAGGGTGGTGAGGGATTGGCAGCGTTGCTTTGAGGAACTTTAATGAAGGTGACATTGAGAGGAGAGCAGGAGACTCCAGCGGAGCAGAGAGGAGGAGATGGCGAGATGGTAGAGTAACATGTGCAAGGAGGTAAGAATGAGCTGGCAGTGCCCACAGAGAGCGAGAGAGACATGACCACAGGCTACGCTGGACAGATGCCCTGTACACTGCTGCCAATGCAGCTGGCATTGTGAGCTCACTCCAGCATGCCGTTATGAACACACAATTTAACAGCTAAGCCATGAGCCGAACAAAACGCTTAACACCGGCAAAAACTGAAAGGTTAACAGCTCTACTGTAAAGCTTTCAATCAGTTACAACTCACGCTGAAGTGATTATATGATTTATGCATATTATTACTAGAAATGGCATTGCGGGATTCAGCTTTCACACAATGTGCTCTTGGTTGTACGCTGCAGATTCTCTTAAATCAAGCAGAACCTTCTATGCATACTTTGCACAATATGCATAGTGCAAAAAGTATGGTAAAATAAAAGAGAAGTGTGCTCTGGAAGCTAATTGAGTACTTGGTGCAGATGTGTGTGTACTATTAGTAGCAGGTAGGGGGCGCACTTCCACCGTCAATAACTCTGACACGCACCTGTGCAGATCTGATCGAGGTCGTAGGTTTTGCAGCTGCTGTCAACTGTCTCGCCAGAGTCTGGCGTGGAAGAGCCGGGCAAACTGGGAGCAGTGCCGTACAGGACCAGAGTGAACTGAGTCAAAGTGCCTGAGGATAGAGAGAGAGAGAGAGACAGTGAGCGAGAGAAACACACAAAGAAAGAAAGAATAGCTATTGATTCAAAATGTGTCTGAAGCTATCAAATAATAAACAAACCAGCAAAACATAATACGTTTTTTAGATGTGTTCGAGCAATAATATAGAGTTAATGGAGACATTACATTAAAGTGCATTACAGAGATTCTAGCATGGTTAACTAAGAAAAATATTGATAAAGTGGCACAACACGAACCCCTTAGCTGTGACTAAAGTAAAGCCTCTCATTATTAATTGCTTTTTATAAAATAGACATAATCGTTTTCATTAATATTACAACAACACAGTTAATTGTACACTGTAAAAAAAACAAGTCACAATATACTATATTAAAGGGCTCATATGACACGGCTAAAACGAATATTATGCTTTGTTTTAGATGTAATGCAATGTGTAAACACGATTTAAGGTTCAACAACGCTGTATTTTCCACATAGCGTGCATGTTTGTATCTCCTCTTTGCCCCGCCTCTCTGAAACGCGCTCTTCGCTCTGAAAAGCGAGGTGTGCTATGATTGGCCAGTTCACCAGTGTGTAGTGATTGGTCGAATACTGCAAGCGTGTGACGGAAATGTAACGCCTCTTGCTTTGGAACCTGATGTTCCAAATATGGTAATTGTACTGACAGGTACGCCCACCTTACTTGCGTATACATTTGGGCGGTCTTAGTCAAATCAGACCACGACCTGACGTAGATTTGTGGGGGTGTGGCTACACGAGGCGTTTCAGGCAGATCTGGGTGAGCATTCGCTTTTAGATAGAATGCATCTTTTGTTCCCACACTTTCATTTAGCAATTTTACGTGTCTAATACAAGCATGGGCAACTTATAACACACCATATGACCCCTTTAATATGAAGGAATTTCCCGTATTCATTTTTTTACAGTTGTTGTACCTGTATTAAATTTTTTCCTATGCATTATCTCATCTAGAGCACGCTAAATTTGTGTACGTGTGCTCACGATCTTTATTTTGCCATGTAACACAACACAGAACATCTCTCCACAAATTTTCTAAGCACATCATCCAGTAACTGTCGCGCCGCCACCACCACCACATTAGACGGGACGGTTTTCCTCTTTACAGTCTAATGATGAAGCCAGTAGCTCCGTAAATGTCTTAAACCAACAAAGAGAAATGGACTAGCTAATGCACTAGACCAATGACTCTTCCAGTCCAGACACAGAGCGGTTGTGTTAAGAGTCTGAGCAAAACAAATGAATGGGCTTTGGCTGGACGTCGGTCTATATTTACTGTGTTCGGGGGCAGCTGGAGAGCGCGATAGTGGGGGGAGTAACTCAATCCTCTGATTTACTTAGCAAGATTTAATTAATCAGATTTACTACCGAGTTAGGTGAAGGAAAACAAATAAACTGTGACAAAGGAGGAAAAGGGAATTGGGCTGGTTTGGAGAGAAAATAGTCCTGGCTTGGTGTGAAGGGCTGAACACTTGGAGATATATAAAAGAGGATCAAGTTTTATCTGAAACGCAATCAAATGTTTTAAAGCACATATTCGATTTTAAAAGCTTCTAACACACAGGACGCCCAGTTGTGTCCAGTGCGCAATCTCAATTTTCTTGATATCAGTGATGGGTAATGTAGAAAGGACTGTAGAAACATCCTACTAGTAAAGTGCACTACAATGCAACTCCACGTCTGTCTTCCAACTTGGAAACTTGGAACATACCGGCACCAAAGGAGACGTTCAGCAAACAACAACAACAAAAACATCCAAGCTAAATTTGCAAACAGTCAACGTAAACAGAAATGATCCTAATAGACCGCCTTGATAGGACAGACTGAACAGACGGCTACCGTAATCGCTGGTTCCAACCACGTTTTCGATCTCCAGGCTCCATTCTCCACGAGGGTCCTCGTCCCAGGAGTGGGTGGTCATGAAAGCCCAGTCATTGAAGCCCTCCGAGGAGTAATCGTGAGGTCTGAGAGAAGACGAGACAGTTAGACTCATCTAAACAAGGGGATATTGATGAAAAGCTTCATATGAAAGATTGTGGATGTGTGTCATTTAGTGCTAACCGGGGGGCCAGCAATGTGGATCGGGTCCCCTGTGGGCTGATCAGGTAGATGGCCAGATTTCCTCTGCGGTTGTAGGACAGGGTGAGCTGGGCTTGGCCGTGCTCTAATGAGCTCACAAAGTTGGGAGTGCCAGAGCAGGCGTCCACAGTTATGGTGATCACCAAATGACTCCCAATATTCCTGAAAATCGGGCAAAAAAAGACCGATATTAAAACAAAGCATGAAACAGGCACAAATGAAACATGTAACATCATACGTGGAACATCTGCCGAGAAACAGAACATTTGTATTGCTTTTAAAGTAATTCTATTTAAATAGAATTTTGAATGGTGCTTGTGTGGAACAAACATGTTTAATACCCCAGATTAAATAAAAAATCCTAAAGACTTGCTGCCCTGCCATCATTCAGACAAAATAAGAAGCTCCGCCCCTAACTCCTACCATTAGTTGAGCCAGATAATGTTTTAAAAGCGCCACAGTGTTTATACACGAGAAAGTCAGCATACGACGCAAGGTTATGATAGTACATTAAAAATAAATATATTAAAACATTTCTGTTCGGCAAAATCAAAATATTGCCCTAAATAATATCTCGGGGAAAAAAAAAACTAAATGAAATAATAAATGTTGCACTAAATCAGCAATAAGCTGATAAAGTTAAAATTGAATTAAAGTTCTTAACTGAAAAAAAAAAGAAATCTGAAATAAAAAAACAGCGGTATAAATAAATGACAAAATGAAAAAATAACATGAAAACTACTTTGTTTGCACGGCTAAAAAACGAGATTCCAAGTCCCGGACTGCTCCCCCCAGGTTAAGGATTGTGCCACCGATGACCCCTACAGGTCCCGAGCACCAGACTCTTGGCACTCTAAACTCAATCCCGTAAAACGCTTAGAGCGGTCAAGCCCTGCCCACCGGAGAGAGGGAGAGGCATCAACTGGAAGAAGGGTTTCAAGCCCAGGGACGGATAACAGGCAGTAGTCTCCGACAGCTCTCTGAGGAATGAAGCGTAAACCCGCTCGCACTAATCCAGTAACGCAACAAAAATTGTGCGGCGGAACCGGCGTGAGGCAGCGGTAATCACTTGGCCCTGTGACTGCCACGTTAAATTGGGCTTTGCTCCAAAACCCCTTGATCTTTCCGTAACGTCTGTGAACCAGAAAGGATGGGTTTTTGGATGAGAAAGAGATATTGAAGGAGGGCCACTTTGAGGCGACTGTCTAAACTCGGGTCCTAAGATGTCAGCAGCAACGATACGAAACTTGCACTTTCTAACGCAATTACATTTACATGTGACACACCACAGACCAACGCATCATCTAAGTAGCACAGTTTTCTCATGGCTTTGTGTGCAAAAAACAGACCAAATTTTGTTAAATATTTTTCAAAATGTATATTTTTATACATACGTTATCCATATGTTATATAGACGTTATAAAGACGTTTTCTTTCGTCAAGTTATATTTATAAAACAACACAAGTATTCATTTTTGCTCAAACTATCTAGTAGGTATGGTTGTAACCCACCTGGGCTCAGACAACATGGACAGGACACACTTCTGCTGCGGTCCAACATTCGTCCAGTTCTTTGCTAGAGCGACTATGGCCCCTGCGTCCAACAGCCCATATCCATATGAATGGCTCACTGTGCGACAAAGAAATCAATAGGGTTGAAGAAAAAAGCCCAAAACAAGATTGACATTATAAATAAAGAGGTGAATTAAAAAGGCTGTTTGCTGATTGGTGCAGTCAACGATAATGTTATCGATCGTGTTCAAGCAGCTGGAACGCGGCAAGACAAACTAGAAAGGCAAGAAAGGACGAGATGAGATGGGCTCTAACCTCGACGACCCACTCCATTTGTCTTCCAGTCGTTGGTGGAGAGGTGGGCGGGGTTTGATGTCCTCACGACTAGATGCTGCATGTCTCTCCATGTTAGGTTTTTACTACGGACACAGAACACATTCGGAGGATTATAAATGAAACACAAAAGTAGTTACACGGTTATAAGATAATCTCTCCTGACCTTTTATAAAGGGCATAAATAGCTACAGGTCATAAAGGTGATAATGTTGCAGGTGAATTCATTTAAAGCGATATGAATGCAAAGGTCACCCACTGCATATTTGATCAAAATGAGAATCTGAAGGTTAACTTCAGTCTGACTAACAGAAATGTGGGCAAAAAAAGCCTTGGGTAACTCGAAGCACGATGAAGAGAGATGACCTTGCCCGAGGATGAGTCAAACTCCGACTTACTTTGCCTCGAGTGTGAGGGCGATGATCCCGGCGGCCAGAGGAGCAGAGGCTGAGGTGCCTGTGTGGGAGTCTGTGCACTTCTGCCTGAGGTCTGTAGTGATCTGAAAGAGAACGTGGACCAAAATCACATCACAGATACCACAAACAAAATCCAATTTCTCTAGAGGTGAAAGTGTCCCAAATCCTAAACCAGAAGCAAGACAAGGAAGTCTTAAAGTGTTTTCCACTGGGGCTAAGGAATTTAAGGTATAAACCAGCTCAGTCTGTGCTGTGGATGTGAACGACACCTCAAATTAAAAGTGCTACTACTTAGTAAACGCTACTTTTTTCACCTGGTGACAAACCCCATAGGCATATTAAATGAGTCAGTTCTCTATTCCTGCCCTAATAGCAAAGCCCTGGCAAGCACCCACAACACCCTTAAGTGTAAAAACACATCCTAGTTGTCATTCGCTTTCTGCTTGGCAAGCGACTACAGTGGTTAAGTGTTTGACATTCCTGACACTTGAGGGTAGAAGTGCAACATCTGACAACGTTCAGGGTCACACAGATGGTAAAGACAAAGAAAACTGTCGAGACAGTCGAAAATATATGAGGGGTGATGACTGACTCTTAAAACTGAGGCATTGTGGGATTGCAGTGACTTAGCCATTAGTAAGAATGGCAGCGGCGAAATAACAGTTAAAGCAAAGACAGCAAAGACTGGTTAAAAAACGGATCTTTGGAGACCAAAACGATGAGTATGTATTTTTTACCCGTTAAAGCACCTCAGACGCGCTTTTTCATTGTGAAATGAATAAGAAGGAAAGGATGACCCTGCCATGCAAAGCCAGCTATGAAAATAATACGGTATTTGGGAGCGTGTCTCGGTTGACGTTGTTGTTGGTAAAGTAACAAAACCAAATACTAGAGAAAGAGCTGAAACGCAGTCATGCTCACAGTTATGCTGTTTTTGAAACATTTATCCCACATTTTGTCAAGAAAATGTTGCTTGTGCAAATTCTTATGTTATAAAGGTGTGAGTGGTTGCCAGGATGATGTTATAGGGTTGCTAAGGCGTTCTGAATGGTTGCTAGAGCATTTCTAAACAAAACAAAACAAAACAAAAAACAAAACAAAAAGCAAAGCAAAGCAAAGCAAAACACACAACATAACACAAAAAGCAAAGCAAAACAAAACACACAACACAACACAACAACACAAAACAAAAAGCAAAGCAAAGCAGAGCAAAAAAAGCAAAGCAAAGCAAAGCAAAGCAAAGCAAAGCAAAACAAAACATACAACACAACACAACACAACACAACACAACACAACACAACACAAAACAAAAAGCAAAGCAAAGCAAAGCAAAGCAAAACACACAACACAACACAAAAAGCAAAGCAAAACAAAACACACAACAACACAACACAACACAACACAAAAAGCAAAGCAAAACAAAACACACAACACAACACAACACAACACAAAAAGCAAAGCAAAAAAAAGCAAAGCAAAACAAAACACACCACACCACACAACACAACACAACACAACACAACACAACACAACACAAAAAGCAAAGCAAAACAAAACACACAACACAACACAACACAACAAAACAAAAAGCAAAGCAAAGCAGAGCAAAAAAAGCAAAGCAAAGCAAAGCAAAGCAAAGCAAAGCAAAACAAAACATACAACACAACACAACACAACACAACACAACACAACACAACACAAAACAAAAAGCAAAGCAAAGCAAAGCAAAGCAAAGCAAAGCAAAACAAAACATACAACACAACACAACACAACACAACACAACACAACACAACACAAAACAAAAAGCAAAGCAAAGCAAAGCAAAGCAAAGCAAAACAAAACACACAACACAACACAAAAAGCAAAGCAAAACAAAACACACAACACAACACAAAACAAAAAGCAAAGCAAAACAAAAAAACTAACAAAAAAAGTCTCCATGCAAAGGTCCACAATGCTTGTAGACATCACAAATCCTTTAGAGCCGCTGAAACCATTCCTCATGAATAAGCACGACTATTTAACTTCAGCAATTAAAGCATAACTGGTGCTGATTTTCTTGAGGCCGGGGAGAGACACTCACAATCTGTTTCTCGTTGAGTCCTCCGCTGCTGTAGGTTGTGGCGAGCGTGGAGGAGCAGGCCTCGCTGTACCACGGCACGTTGCCGTTCTGCGTGCTGCTGCTGATAGACAGCGTGTAAATGCTGTTGGTGTAGCCGTCGCAATTACAGCTGTCCCTCTCCCGTCCCCCGTTCCCCGACGCCCAAACGAAGATGGAGCCCCGTCCACCGCGGCCCTGACATACAAAAACACACTCAGTCAGAAATAATGCTGTTGAGGGCCAGATGCAAAAGAGATGCTGCCAAACAAACCCACATTTCTGCAGCTTGGGATGGATTTTCTCCAAAAGGGATTTTTAAAGCACTGAAGTGCTATCACGGCTTCGATCGCCGGGCCAGCTTTAAAAAAAACCTTTTGAGACAAGTAGTTCATCAGGGAAAGAACAAAAGAGGCAAGCAGTGCCGGGCTCGTGCGGTCTACTTCTCAGACGAACCGCAGCGATGCAAAAGCAAACCGTCAGAGACGATAATGAGCTTGTGAAAAATGTGCGCACCACATTAATGAAACATGTTTGAACGGCCGCATGACTTTCATTTCACAACGCCGGCACAAAGAATAGGCCAGCAGTGCGAATAATTTGATACAGATGTTGTTTGCTTGTTACCTTTGATCGTTTTATATCTTTTTGTTCGGTGCTGTACTGTACCTTACAAATTCAACAACAAGGCAAATAAAAGCCCGCGGGACGGATGGCGTGCTGAGAGAGAGTCTGCGGCGCAAAGCTTGGCTCTCCGTCTCAGAGTTGGTTCTCTGTTAGTGAACACCTGCTTGATTGTGGTTTGCCATTGAGGGAGGGTGTTTACACAGTGCAGACGCACATTTGCATTGGCGCAACATGGATCTTGTTTCCCAAACAAATCTGACTGCTGGCACACGCGGCGCTCGGGATTCGGACCCAAGAAAATATGGCTAGAAAAAGCAGACAAATGGGATAAAACTGGCCTGTTCTGCGATATAGATACGTAAGAAGATGGATTCAATATGAGAACAATGATGTTGGAATGTGCCAGAATATAATTGCTAATACACGTATATCTAATAAAACTGGCTAATCGTTTTAATTTGATTGTAGTGTGTACATTTTATGTTATTACTTGGCAACATTCTGCATAATGTGCCTTGGCAATGACAAAGCGATAAAAAGTAATACTAAGACCCCTACCAACATCTACTTAAAACTTCATATTTTCACTAGCCAACTGAAATTTTACTTGAGTATTGAATATAGTATGATATGAATATTATTTCATATTTAACTCTGGCTATGGATACGCAAAACAATAACAATTACTTTTTGTTTAGTTCTGTTGACGTTTTAGTGACCAATCGACGTCACACAATGAACCTATGGTGGTCTCAAGCATGTAGCGAAAAAAATATTTTGTCATGTGACCAAAAGCGCATATAGGAATCTGTTAACCAATAATAATTTCAGAGTGGCTGCTAAAGTTGTATTTTCAAAATTCCAAGTCGTGACCGGCCTATCAAACTCTTCAATTGTTTCATGCATTGCCTGCATGTCTCTACTAACACGAAAGTAACGCATGTCCACAAGAAATACATTTACGATTCAAGATACTTGGAAATGAATAGTGCCAAAATCAAAACAGAGCGAGTATCACTTCCCCCACCATCACTGGCTTCAAAGCAAAAACAAAGAATCCGCTCAATCTGTTTTAAATGCAGTGGAAGGTTAAGAGGCCGGATGCTCTGACTCGGATCCAAACTGGACTGCTTCAGTCACGAGAATATCAATTAGGGCTTATTCACAGGACAACTGATGCAGGTGACAGGAAGCAGTATAAATAGCACACGAGTCAAAGATGGAAACAGGACCTTCTTATATAAAAACCTGGGTGATTGAAATGAACGAAATCGCAGTATTTTGGGACGCAGTATTTATCATAGCACGTAGATGACCCGTTCAGGTATAACAGCGGTCAAACCTCTGTCACGCCGCGCAGAAAAGCTTCCTTGGCCATTTTTGCGGGTCCGTCCACCGTTTTGCCGTCATCTTCGGGTCCCCAGCTGGCGCTGTAGACGTCGATGTGCTGTGGGTTGAGACTGAGGGACTGAGCTTCCACCACGTCTGTGACCTCACCATCCAACATTCGCACCCCTGCAGGACAAACCGGAAAGATAATTATTTTCAGAATTTTTTAATATATTGGTACATTGTGAAAAACTAAAATAAAACACTTAATACAATTTTTTGTCATAATGTTAATACAAATGCCACATTTGAAAAACAAAACGGCTATATGCAAAGCACCAACTTACTGCCAGAATACCCCAAGGTAACAAAATAAAAAAACATCTAAAATGAACACTGAAGACTTAAAAATCAAACGTTTATACACTACACATTATAACTTTCAAGATGCATGCGAATAGACAAATCGCAAAAAAAAATCCAAAATCGTATTCTTTTGAAAAGGAAAAGAAGGAGTGGGGGGTAGGGCTGGGACGATATATCGCGATTCACACCAATTGCACCTGTCTAGGACGATTCTGAAATCGATTCGGTGTTTTATGCACAGCTCTTCCGTGAACTATGGCTCTTCAATCAGTAGGAAGTACTGCTCGATCTAAAATCACTACGAGATTAAGTCTTTTATAACGTGCATTTGAAAAAGCAACACCCATCAAACATCATCACTATAAATATACTTTGTTATCATGAAAATACCTGAAAAGGTTTGGAAAACAACGATAGAATATGACCACTGGCATTTCCTGGAACTACGCATGTAAATCGTTCTTCTTCTGCGGTCCATATTTGGAGTTTCTGCGTGAGAGTGCCCTCTGGCTTTCGGATGTGGCAGCATTTAACCGTAATTCCTTGAGAACATGAGCATAAGAATTGCACGATATATCGTCCCAGCCCTAAGTGAGGGTGCACTTGATTTTGGAGTTCATTCAAAGGTGACAAGACAAGCATCTGCATTCTTCCCTTTCAAACGCTCCTTTTACAGCTGCTGAACAACAGAGCAGCCCATCTTATCTTCTTCCACTTCCCCGCACAAAAGGGAATCCTAAACCGAACAGGAGGTTTGGGAATGAGCCGAGCGTTTGGTCTAAAATGTCAGAAGTGTTGAGTTATTGTGATCTCAGATCTCAAAGTAATCCTGGCTGCGGGCACTGGCAGTACACGCTCTCTTTTTATCCAAAGCTCTTTAGTTATAAGTGGTGAAGAGAAGAGAAATCGTAGTGAAGCATCTACAAAACAACGCAAACCACCCGTTCAATACACAAGGGGGTGAGGTTACTCCAGGATGCCCTCATGCGGGTTAACGCAAATAAACAAAACTTTTAGGTTTTC
Organism: Triplophysa rosa; assembly: GCF_024868665.1. Classification (NCBI taxonomy): domain Eukaryota; kingdom Metazoa; phylum Chordata; class Actinopteri; order Cypriniformes; family Nemacheilidae; genus Triplophysa; species Triplophysa rosa. The sequence continues at coordinate 2,735,914 of NC_079890.1, forward strand.
CAAAGCAATCTGAGGGTTTGTGGCAGACCGTACTGCAAAGAAACCAAACGCTACAGAGCACAACAAAGGGACACTGGTCGTGTCATAAATCGCCGTTGTAAATGTCGTAAACACCCCTTAAGGACAAAGACTAAGTTGGCTATGATTACGTCGCAGGAAATGAGAAAGGCATAAGATATATGCGGATGCACTGCTGTGGAGTAAATACAAATAATTTTTCATTCCCCTCAGAAAAAACATTCTCCTGCTCACCGAGTCCAATATTCTCATTTAATGAGTTCAGGCAGAGTAATTAGCCGGGTTGCCTGCCATCTCTTCTAGCGTGCTGATATCTCCACATTAAGCTTTCCTTAAGCAAAAATCGACGGGTCGCCTGAACTATTAGTCAAAAACAGCTGGATGGGTGCAGTAGCACGGAACAGAATGCTGGGGCTCCAGACATGTTAAAAACTAGTGATGCACCGAAAATTCGGCTGCCGAAAATGGCATTACCAGTTTCGGCCGAACGAAAAAAAAAATAGGCCGAAATAAAAGCTGAAATATCTTACGGCCCCGCCTCACTCATTTTAAGCTTTAACTGACTCTCTGCCACTCTTATGTTGCTGTTGTTTTCATTAAAATGATTGTGAACCATCTATTAAAGTATTGTATTAGCAAGTGCTACTGTGTTTGACTTAGGGCTGCCCTCAACTGGAGATTTCTTTAGTCGACTAGTAGTTGTTCATTTAGGCAATTCGTCGACTATTCGCACGTTTATGATATTAATTTAAATATTTCAATATACATGGGGAATGGGGACATCAGATGATGGTTCAAGCTTCATGTATGAAAAACATAGCCTATAATGCAAGAATTTTCTTCAAAAACAAAATTCAACTGTAGCAATATTTTAAACGTAGAATATAAAATAAATTGTAAATAAATGAATAAATAAAAATACAGCAAATTGAAGCACTTAAAAGAAAACATATCAGTGGAAATAATCAAGCAGACGGCTTTAAAACCGAAAGAAAAGTCTGAGGTCAGAACGCAGAAAAAATAGGAATAAATAAATATATTCAATACATTGTATTAACGAATAAATAAAATATAAAGCAGTAACTAAACACTAAAACAATATAGACCATTAACTTAACTCGCGCCTCAGTTTTTCCTTCATTTTCCGCGTCTCTGCCGTCATGCCCTTCTTCATAAAGAAGGGCGCACCGGTTTCACGTAGATAAATTTTCCCAACAATAAGGCCAAACTTAAGTTCCGGCGACATACCAAAAACTAAATGTTCTGTTTACACGTATAATAAAGCATATTATGTAAACAAATATTACGTTATATATAACGAATAGTCGACTAGTTTGACTATAACTTGACTACTGTTATACATATAATAATTCTAGAACTAGAATGTTATATTTGATTGTTGTGATGACCAAGGAAGAATAATATATTTAGTATTTTAAAATATGTTCTCTTCCATTTTTGTGGTTTTAGTGTGTGTGTAATTAATACAATTATATAAAAACTATTTTTTTATAAGTCATCTTCGGTTTCAGCCAAGTGTATCCTGAATTTTCGGTATCGGTTTCGGCCCAGAATTTTCATTTCGGTGCACCACTATAAATTAATGCTTTAGAGAACTCTAATTTAACTCCATCTCCTAAAGCTGCAATTGGTATATTTTTTGTTAAAAATAAACAAAAAATGTGTAGTACAATGCAATGTAAGTCGCTTCGGATAAAAGCGTCTGCCAAATGCATAAATGTAAAAAAATAAATGTAAATAAAAACTTTGTATCGCCATCTATGTGGCCGTTGACGCTTTCAGAGACAAAAATTACGGACGGTGTGTTATGATGGATTATGGATTTTGCTGGTCTCGACTGCAGTTTAAAAAACACAATGGCTTTAGTGCCAGATCACAAAGTTATTTCAAAAACAGCTGCTTTACAATAGAGACATGGACATCTCCCATGATGCACTATCCATCTAAGAGCGAAGCTTTGATGTGAGCAGAACATGGAAATGCAAAATGACTCTGAACGCTGCGTGTTCGCACTGCTATGTGGTTGCAAGTGTTCTGAATGCTTTTTTTCTAGCGTAGTGCTATGTAGTCAAAAGAGAACAAACTGCGCAAAACGCGTTGCATGCAAACGCTTACAATTTAAAGTTGGTGTTTGTTCAAAATTCCATCGGTAGGAAATAATAATAACAATGCTCTTATAACAACTGCTATTACACATTTTACATTGGCGAGAATACATAAAGGCCGGATGCATTTCAAATTCAAAAATCACATTTCCCTTTTAAAAATCTTGCACGAAAATGCTTCTACTGGCTGCTAATGCACAGAGCAAAACTGACTTCAAAAATAGATTAACAATCAACTAATCTACAGTATGTTAATATAGATACAAGTATATTTATACTTTTAAGCATACTTAATATTAAATACAAGTTTCTCCAAACATCCTACGACTTTGTGCCTAATACACAATGTTGACATCCTTGTCCAGAAAACAAAATGCTGTCCTTGTAATCTTTTAATCTACTACAGCTCCTATATCTCATTCGCACATGCACATTCACACATCTCTTTTTGTTCAATGAAAGAAAGTCATGCGGGTTTGAAACATCATGAGGGTAAGTAAAAGTCTGGTCGCCTCGCATCGCATTTCTAAATCTATCAATTTAATTCCATCTAAAGAGCTGCGTTTCAGTTACGTGCGCTTGGCTAGCAAACCACCGCAGACAAAAGCCCCATCTATAATGAAACTCTTCTGCCTCCCAGAGCCCAGCCAGCAGCGTAGAGAATCATGAGATCAAAAAAAATGCGTTGATAAAAGCACCGCCGCCAATTAAAAGGATTACATATGCTAGAGTCTCCCAAAAGAGTTGCTCTAAGGGGCCCGGAGCGGATGATAACTGACCGGGCGGTCATGAAGCCGAAACTAATGTAATATAGTTACTCTTCCAATGTGCCCTTGATAAAGAACCGAAAGAAGGGTTTCGGGGCTCTACACACAGGTGATGTCCTTGTGCGAATGTTTCATCAGGTGTCGTTCGGAGGGGTGTGTGTCTGGCATAACGGACACTTGTTGGACGCAGGATAAATGTTTCTGTGTGGCGTTTCTTTGAGCGATCGCCTGGCGTTCGACAGCTGAGCCCAATAAGCTTTCTTTAGTTATATGATGTTGCTTTTGGTGCTAATAAAGAAATGTTTTGTTGCATAGGCGTAACTTGCGGGTGGATGTCCCCACCACTTTTTGGAAGAAATGAAGAAATGCTTGCGGAAGGTGTGTATTGTTTAGGGGAATACATCTAAAACTCGTGGAAAATGCAGGATACGCCACTTTCTCACCATGTCCCGTTGCTCACACTCGAGTTATATTTTGTGGAAGACAGAGAGCCGCGACTCCAGACATGGCATCATCCGCGCTCTGCGCTGGCTTGTGTATCCAGTGTCCAAGCACAAAAACGCGTAAACCAATGATCAAGTGACATTTTTAGTCATAGGAATAAACTGTTTTTAAGAGTAATGCACCGCAACAGACAAGTGACCTTCCCCAAATGACAGTTTGGGAACCACATACTGTGAGAGCTGGAGTCGAAAAGCGGAGTATAGCCAATGGACGGACCTCCCACTATATAGCCTATAATAAATATTCCCAACGAGTTATTACAGAGACAATTAATTAAAGTGCTCCGTGCGTCTGATCTCCCTCTTTTGTAGCAGTTTGAGAGCTGGCGAAAGCAAAAGACACAAAGTTCACACGAGACTAATGTGCAATTTGATTTCATCGTTTGTAAACCTCAAATCAAATGTTATTAGGGATCTGTATATTTAATATATTTGAACGATTCCCTGCGTGTTTCGGTTTGTCTGTATTCTGTAGGCTGCAGTGTAATAACGTTATTCAGTTAAACTTGGCGCAGTGGTAAGTTACCATAGAGCCCTGGGTTTCATAGAGCCACTATGAACCCGAACGTGAAGATAATCTGACATTTTATGGAGATGTTTTGCAATTCAAATGATGGAATGGAGGACCCGTGTGGTGAAAGAATAGACTGTACGTGTTGAAACATGGAAAGCGTGTCAGAGTTAAATATGCCAACTCACCTCCGATCTTGGCATTGTATGCCACCCCGACGCCACAGATGTCATTGTTGGCAACAGCGGCGACCTCGCCGGCACAGCGTGTCCCATGTCTTGAAAAAGCAAACAGACAGAGAGAACGAGATTGAATCCTCATTATTCTGCAACTATCTACCATTGCCAGAATTCATACAGATGTTATTTGTGAATTTCCATTTTGGAGTAATACTCCAGAGAAAAAGGGACGACACATCAAAACCACAGCTACAGATAAATAATGCAATACGACTACGCGACCAAAATAAAAACACAAAAATAAAGTAGAATTTCTTAAAGCACCATGAGTAGAATATTTCAAAGACGAAGGAAACAGGTTCATAAAAGCAAGACTCAAGGTCATTCCCATTATCCGCTCAGAAGCACTTGACTTTCTGTTTTCGATACTTTACACCTAATGGTCTCATTTGCTATAATTGGCCAGGTTTGAAAATCAAGTTCATTTGGATTAGTTTCTCGCTCCCCTTCAGCTAAGACGAAGCATTGAAATTCCAGGTAAGCACTTTTCCTTGGGACATCTAAAGCGGACCAAGGTCAACCTATGATTTCTCCAAGCGGCGGGATTTCTCCTGAACATGAACTGGACGTTGGTATTTTCTGCGCTGTTAAAAATACACGGTGCGGCCTCGGTGATCGACGTGGGATGGAATACACCGGCCTCATTTCAAGCAGGTAACAAAAGCTCATTCAGAGCTCTTGTGCGTGTGTGTACAGGCAGCTATCTGTTAAATATGACAGCAGGTGAGGAAGTGATAAGCGCTGCCTCTGGGACGAAGATTACAGTGCGAGACAATGTGCAAATGCCACTCGCTTCATGCATTTAATTATAAATTCAGCAAAGTCCAAGTTCTCTCTTCAGTTTTATCACCAGAAAAAGGCGCAAGGGTTTAAACCATGAATCTCTAATGCAAGTGTTTTTATTTTAGTTCAGATGATTTGATATGTATCATGTAATTTGAACTTTACCTTAGCGCTGTCAATTTATAAGGAAAATAATAAGGAACATGGACTATAAAGAAAATGTATCAATGCCAACTGTTCATATCACGATAATCGCTGGGAATTATTGCAGAATACAGAATTGCCGCAAAACAAAATTTTATTACAAAAAGATGCTGAAAAACTTCTGTTTTTAAACTTGACAATAAAAACCTTGTCTATTTCAGCGTCAATAAATAAATATATTTAAAAAAAGGTAAACAAACTAAAGTAGAGAACTTTTCAAACATGTTTCAAATGCAAAAGACCATAAAAAAACTATCATCCTAAAATTTATAAATTGAAAATCTCAAACATCAAATATCTCACTTCAGTTTTACTGTAAATATCTTAGAAACATATTACGAGTTATGCAAAAATGAAAACATAATTGAAACTTATTATGCTTTATTTATGCATTTTATTTAGTTCTTATACACAGCACACAGTCTGTGTTGTGTATTTGAAAGGTAGATGGAAAAAGAAGCAAATGTACATTCGACCACAAAAACGAGGTACTTGTGCATGATAATAAACGATAATGCACAAACGTTTATTGCCGTAATATACAGAAGTAGAGATGAACCGATATATCATCCAATAATCGGTATCGGCTGTAAAAACATCACCAGTTTGATGTTCAATATTAATAATCATATGAATTAATAATAACATTCAGAAAGTAAAGAAATATTCATTTAATCTTCAGAATTGGTATCGGCAAATTACACTCGGAATAAGCGGATATCGATATCGGAGATTTAGTATCTGTGCATCTCTATATCGTATTATTGAAAACCAGCCATTGATCAAATTAAAGACACATTTATAGATGCACATAGAGTACTGCTATGTCCAAACACAGGAGGCACAGAGTCAGCAGACATAGTAAAGTCAAGAGAGCAAGAAAGTAAAGAGAACAGATAAGTCAAATCCCTGGAGAGTCCTTTCCGGCTATCCATAGCATGAGATCACCAAGGCTAATGTCTCAGACTGACTCACTTCTACAATAAGCACAGTCATGGGACTGAGATTACATCCAAGAGGGCGACTGTTTTAGTACAACTTAGGTTGTGGAATATAGAACAACAGGAGAGCGCAAGGATGCGTATGAGTTTCTTTCTTCTGTAGAACACAACATATGATATTTTGAAGAACGTTGGTAACCAAACAACACTGACCCCCATTGACTTTCATTAAAACCACCGAGACATTTCTCGAAATATCTTTTGTGCTCCGCTGATACAGGTTTTGAACAACATGAGGGTAAATAAATGATACAAAAATGACAATTCTTATATGAACTATCCCTTTAAAAAACAAGCTTGAAAAGAACATCACATTGCGTTCCCGGCGAATATCTGAAATCCTTTTCGATCACCATTAAAATAGATTTTTGGACTCTCTGTATCCTGCTGTGTCACCCAAGGGGTTTATTCTCATTTAAATAAAATCTATTTTTGCCAGTAGATGCACCATCCACACAACAAATGTGCATCCTCAAAAAAGTTCACACTTTGCGAGTTCACACGGCAAATGGCGCTTCACACCATGAGGGAGACGACTCCCGCTGAGATCTCGAGTCTCGAAACATTGCGCTATATGATGGAGATAAACGCTGGTGAAACGGCATCTTTGGAGATGAGACCGGGATGAGCGGCATGGTGTCTTTAACAAAGACCTGTCCAGACGCGACTGGCCGCGAATATATTTGAATGATTTGGATGCGAGACAGTCTTCAGACGTACCACATTGCCAGTCTTTGTTTATTCTTCACACCCCACCGTGCGGTAATACCACCCACAATTTGGCGAAAATATAACCTGACTTGCTTGTTTGAAACCATTTCAGACTAAAATAAGAATCAATATCTCATACGTCTCATATCGACATGCCTCCCCCGTATAACCTGAAGAAGTCCAAATTTTCACCATGGTCTTCTTTGGATTCACAAGTCAAGAAATCTCTATCTGTAAGTGTTTTTTCATCCATAAATGGTCTGCATGGAATAAATATACAGTGATGTGCAGTAGGACACTTTCTTAAAACGTGTCTCGGTGTTCAAACTCAAACGTCGATGACACTACGTGACTGGCAGCATTCACATCGCACACGGTTATCATGATCGGATGAGGATGTAGTTTGGTTTTACACAGTTAACATCCCCTATGTGTGAGTCTGACCTTGAAGCTGAACGCATGCAGGATGCTGTTTTTGTGAGTGAGATATACTGTACCACTTTTGAGCTGGCTGATAGAAGCAACGCAAGTCTTGACAGGTACAAGAGGGTTTCTTAACATTTACATGTAGGACCTGTTGTATTGACTCGATCCGCAGGTTATGAGACATTTCACACAAGTTATAAAATACTGTAGGCAATTCAATGTTTGAGTACACAAGCATTTCCACGTAATACACAATTGTAACAATAAAAACCAACAGCAATCATCTTGTTTAAATTAAAGACGTCTTCATTTTCCTTTTTTGAAACTACGGTAGTTTGGCCGTTTAAACTTAAAGGGATAGCTCACCCAACAATGAAAATTCTGTCATGATTTACTCACCCTGAAGTTGTTCAAAAATGTGTTCTGATGAACACAAAGAAAGATATTTGGAAGAATATTAGCAATTTTCAGTTCTGGGACATCATTGACTACAACAGTAGGGAAATTTTAAATGGTAGACTTGTTTGCATTCATAAATTCTTCACAATATCTAATTTTGTGTTCAACAGAACAAATAAAACACAAAAAAATTCGCCAAAACTGAAAATTGCAAACATTCTTCCAAATATGTTTCTTATTAAATTATTTAATTACATAAAGGTTCAATAAAATGATCTTAAACAAAATACACTATTTAACTTTGTTTAGAAATAAATGTGGTATTTCAATTTCAATTGTTTTTTATTTAGTTACGTTTGTATAAATGTGTATTTAGTATTATTTGTTTAAAATATTATGATACATAATCACGAACCTAGTATCAAGCATCCTAACAAATCGCGAGCTGAGCGTATCGTTACAACTAGAGATGCACCGATATATCGGCCAATAATCAGTATCGGACGATAAAAGCTCATTGGCTGATGATCAGTGCCGATATATCCTGTCAATCAAAAGAAGACAGGAAAATGCAATGAATTTGTGCTCTGTATATAAAAAAATCACCAGTTTGACGTTCAATATTAAAAGTCATTATATGAAATGATAACATTCAGCAAGCTGAGAAATATTCATTGAATCTTCATAATTTAATTAATGTGAGTTAATATAACCACTAAACTACTGGGATCGGTATCTGCAGATATCGCGCTGAATAATCAGTATCTATTCGGTATCGTTGCATCGCTAGTTACAACCCATAATATACAGCAAAGTGTCAGTCAAACAGGACACAAACACACTTGGTACACAAAAACACAGAGGTTGGAATTAGAGTAAAAAAAGAAATTCTTCCATATAACCTCAGAATAAAATAATGACAACTAAGAGAAGATGAAAGTTATGTCTGGTTCACCTTAAACGAGAACAATCAGTTATTTTAAGACAATAGAGCATCACCAGAGGCGTCTCACCGAAGACATACTGCCTTTATATACCGTAACCCTGAATCAGACCTGTGAACGTACCGACACTGACGTACCGCTTACATTTGATAAGAATGAGATTATTCTGCACAGCCAATTCAGATCCTCATTCCAGACACGGCAGTAAGTCACCCTGAGACTCAGCAGGCCGAAACTCTATTTACGCTTCCATGACACAACAAGTGTGGAAATGACTAGCGGATCCGTGCGTTAATTGCTTTTACAAGAGTATGTGCGTTTGTTTGTTTGTCTGTCAGAGGACAGATCTAACATTTAAACAGATCAAAATCAGCGACGGGCAGGAAACTCCAGAAGACTTTTTTGACATCACATCTGTCATTTACACTAGGCTTGACATTTAGCGCGCTTGAGGTAAAAGCCACATATTCAACATCACACGTGGGTCTTGCCATTTAACAGAACCGGAGAAGAGCGGCGGTTTGGTTGCTGACAGCGTGACACGGGTGCATGCGGTTTAACAAAGTCAGCGTAATGGAAGAATCCTTATTGCGTGTGATAATACTATATGACATCAAATATAAGAGCATGCTGGAGGTTTCTAAAGGTTTGTGGCTAAAGTTGGTTTGTCAAGTACGAATGTTACACTTCAGTGTATTCTGCAGAAATTGGGTCTTTTAAACACCCAATCTGTGCCGGTCTGACCCCAATTTGCACCCCAGCAAAACTCCCACTTATATATATANTTACAAGAGTATGTGCGTTTGTTTGTTTGTCTGTCAGAGGACAGATCTAACATTTAAACAGATCAAAATCAGCGACGGGCAGGAAACTCCAGAAGACTTTTTTGACATCACATCTGTCATTTACACTAGGCTTGACATTTAGCGCGCTTGAGGTAAAAGCCACATATTCAACATCACACGTGGGTCTTGCCATTTAACAGAACCGGAGAAGAGCGGCGGTTTGGTTGCTGACAGCGTGACACGGGTGCATGCGGTTTAACAAAGTCAGCGTAATGGAAGAATCCTTATTGCGTGTGATAATACTATATGACATCAAATATAAGAGCATGCTGGAGGTTTCTAAAGGTTTGTGGCTAAAGTTGGTTTGTCAAGTACGAATGTTACACTTCAGTGTATTCTGCAGAAATTGGGTCTTTTAAACACCCAATCTGTGCCGGTCTGACCCCAATTTGCACCCCAGCAAAACTCCCACTTAATATATACAGTGAGGGAAATAAGTATTTGATCCCCTGCTGATTTTGTAAGTTTGCCTACTTACAAACAAATGAAGGGTCTATAATTTTTATGGTGGGTTTATTTTAACTGATAGACACAGAATATAAAAAAACCAGGGGAAAAAAATGTTATATAAAGGTTATAAATTGATTTGCATTTCAGTCAGTGAAATAAGTATTTGATCCCCAAGCAAAACATAACTTTGTACTTTGTGGAGAAACCCTTGTTGGCAAGCACAGAGGTCAGACATTTCTGATAGTTGGTCACCAGGTTTGCACATGTGTCCGGATACATTTAGTCCACTCCTCTGTCAATCTTTAAGGTTTCTTGGCTGTCGCTCAGCAAATTGGAGTTTTAGCCTCCTTCACAGAGGTTCTATAGGACTAGGGTCTAGAGACTGGCTAGGACATTTAATGTGCTTCTCCTTAAGCCACTATTTGGTTGTCTTGGCAATATGTTTTGCGTCTTTGTCATGTTAAAGGCTCATCCATGACCCATCTTCAGTGACCTAGTTAAGGGGAGGAGGTTCTCGTCCAAGATTTTACGGTACATGGGCCCGTCCCTCAGCCCCTCAATGCGGTGAAGTCATCCTGTATACCTGTAGCAGAGAAAAAGCCCTAAAGCAGAATGTTTCCAAGGCTTCCTGTGAGTCTTGGGCTAGCAGCATTTTTAAGGTTTTTGCCAAGCAGTGCACTTCAGCAAAGCTTTGTCGAACATTGTCTGCAACTCTGTAGACGACCATGGACGGCCTGTTCTTGGAGGGAGGACTGCGGTGCTTCCAGAATTCAGTCTACAGGGCAAGCACAGTGTTGAAACATTCTGCTTTGCTAAATGTTTCTCTGCTAAGTTATTAACAGGAACTTCATCCGATGAGGGGCTGAGGGACCGGGCCCATGTCTATCTTGGACGTAGACCTCCTGTCCTAACTGGTTCAACTGAAATGGTCTGTGAGTTGGAGCTTCTTTAACATTGACAACCCATTGAGAAATATTGCCAGAGACAAGCAATAGTGCTTAAAAACACAAACAGTTGTCTCCTTCTCACCAAGCTTCTGTCTGACCTAGTCATAGTTGTGAGGTCTCCAATCTTGCTGCTGACACCTTTAAAACCTTAGTCTGGACCATGGTGTAGTAGGAGCTAAATGTATCGGACACATGTGCAAACCTGATACAGACTTTCAGAAAGTCTGACCTAAGCTGTGGTCTTTGGCCATACCAATCTGTGGTTTCTAGCCACGAAGTATCAAATTTGTATTTGTTAGGGGATCAAATACTTATTTCACTGACTGAAATGCAAATCAATTTATAACCTTTATATAACATTTTTTCCCCTGATTTTTTTTAATATTCTGTGTCTATCAGTTAAAATAAACCCACCATAAAAATTATAGACCCTCATTTGTTTGTAAGTAGGCAAACTTACAAAATCAGCAGGGGATCAAATACTTATTTCCCTCACTGCCAACAGCAATCATCTTGTTTAAATTAAAGACGTCTTCATTTTCCTTTTTTGAAACTACGGTAGTTTGGCCGTTTAAACTTAAAGGGATAGCTCACCCAACAATGAAAATTCTGTCATGATTTACTCACCCTGAAGTTGTTCAAAAATGTGTTCTGATGAACACAAAGAAAGATATTTGGAAGAATATTAGCAATTTTCAGTTCTGGGACATCATTGACTACAACAGTAGGGAAATTTTAAATGGTAGACTTGTTTGCATTCATAAATTCTTCACAATATCTAATTTTGTGTTCAACAGAACAAATAAAACACAAAAAAATTCGCCAAAACTGAAAATTGCAAACATTCTTCCAAATATGTTTCTTATTAAATTATTTAATTACATAAAGGTTCAATAAAATGATCTTAAACAAAATACACTATTTAACTTTGTTTAGAAATAAATGTGGTATTTCAATTTCAATTGTTTTTTATTTAGTTACGTTTGTATAAATGTGTATTTAGTATTATTTGTTTAAAATATTATGATACATAATCACGAACCTAGTATCAAGCATCCTAACAAATCGCGAGCTGAGCGTATCGTTACAACTAGAGATGCACCGATATATCGGCCAATAATCAGTATCGGACGATAAAAGCTCATTGGCTGATGATCAGTGCCGATATATCCTGTCAATCAAAAGAAGACAGGAAAATGCAATGAATTTGTGCTCTGTATATAAAAAAATCACCAGTTTGACGTTCAATATTAAAAGTCATTATATGAAATGATAACATTCAGCAAGCTGAGAAATATTCATTGAATCTTCATAATTTAATTAATGTGAGTTAATATAACCACTAAACTACTGGGATCGGTATCTGCAGATATCGCGCTGAATAATCAGTATCTATTCGGTATCGTTGCATCGCTAGTTACAACCCATAATATACAGCAAAGTGTCAGTCAAACAGGACACAAACACACTTGGTACACAAAAACACAGAGGTTGGAATTAGAGTAAAAAAAGAAATTCTTCCATATAACCTCAGAATAAAATAATGACAACTAAGAGAAGATGAAAGTTATGTCTGGTTCACCTTAAACGAGAACAATCAGTTATTTTAAGACAATAGAGCATCACCAGAGGCGTCTCACCGAAGACATACTGCCTTTATATACCGTAACCCTGAATCAGACCTGTGAACGTACCGACACTGACGTACCGCTTACATTTGATAAGAATGAGATTATTCTGCACAGCCAATTCAGATCCTCATTCCAGGCACGGCAGTAAGTCACCCTGAGACTCAGCAGGCCGAAACTCTATTTACGCTTCCATGACACAACAAGTGTGGAAATGACTAGCGGATCCGTGCGTTAATTGCTTTTGCAAGAGTATGTGCGTTTGTTTGTTTGTCTGTCAGAGGACAGATCTAACATTTAAACAGATCAAAATCAGCGACGGGCAGGAAACTCCAGAAGACTTTTTTGACATCACATCTGTCATTTACACTAGGCTTGACATTTAGCGCGCTTGAGGTAAAAGCCACATATTCAACATCACACGTGGGTCTTGCCATTTAACAGAACCGGAGAAGAGCGGCGGTTTGGTTGCTGACAGCGTGACACGGGTGCATGCGGTTTAACAAAGTCAGCGTAATGGAAGAATCCTTATTGCGTGTGATAATACTATATGACATCAAATATAAGAGCATGCTGGAGGTTTCTAAAGGTTTGTGGCTAAAGTTGGTTTGTCAAGTACGAATGTTACACTTCAGTGTATTCTGCAGAAATTGGGTCTTTTAAACACCCAATCTGTGCCGGTCTGACCCCAATTTGCACCCCAGCAAAACTCCCACTTATATATATATATTCATACACATCTCAAAGTGGATTACATGGCGTTCCAACCAACCTATCAGTTTCCCAAGAAAATTTTCAAAGAATCTGCTTCTTGTTTGAAACACTGAAGATGAAGCACACGGGAGCTCATCTAGAGATTCAAGGGAAGCTTCGCTCGCCAGTTGCAGTTATATTTCTATAGAAGATCATTGCTGTTCTGCTTGACTTCACGCAACAGATTTCTGTTTTCTTTCATATTGTGCCTACTGAATGAATGACCGGAGGTGTATTTTTGAGGTGCTGATAGCCAAAATGTATTGGACTGCCTAGAGCAAACAGCATTGTGGGAATTGTGTACTGAAGAATACTTCATCCTGCCTTTGTTTGAACAAAAGCCATTTCCAGATGTCCAACCGTAACACGCCAACAACACGACGCGTTATGGTAACCTCTGATGTTTTATCATAAACTCTAGATCTGTCAGATTCCACCCGGAGAGAAGTTCTCTGTAAAGCGGTGCCAAACACCCATAAAGCACAGCGTTTCTTAAAAAGTGATCTATAAAAGATCAGCTTCTGAGACATACTGGCTGACTTTTAATACATATTCATCTTTGCTTTAACTCACTGCTGCATATTTGAAAAAGTAGAGGATGACTTCAGATTTGCTATCTGCAATAAAACAGAGGGACTTCAATTGAATTTGATAAGAATCGCAACAGAACTGCACATGCATGTGCAATCTTATTAAAGGAAAAGTTCACCTTCAAAATGAAAATTCTGTCATTATTTACTCCCCTCTTGTCATTTCAAACCTTTCTTTCTTCTGCAGAACACAAAGGAAGATATGTTGAAGAATGTTGGTAACGGGAAACTGTTGGTCCCCATTGGTTTTGTGTCCACACAATAGAAGTCAATGGGAACCAACGGTTTTTGGTCACCAACATTTTTCTAAATATCTTCTTTTGTGTTTTGCAGGAGAAAAAGATCACAGAGGTTTAAAATGACAACAGGGTGAGTAAATGATGACAGAATTTTCATTCCTTTAAGATGCATGCTATAGCGATAGACAACCAAAACAGGACTTTATTAAATAACAAAGGTGACTTGAATATGACTTATTACATCTATAAATCAATCAATATGAATTATGGTTACAGAAAATGGTTACAGTTGCATATTATTATATTATATTTAGACACAGTTTTACTGACCATAATGTATTATTTGGTTAACAACAATTGTGTGGCATTTTAGTCAGAAAAAATTGGACTTGATGACAGTGCTTAAAAAAGACAAAAAAGACTACAATAAAAACTGTGTGATTTGGATGAATGTTGACAGATGCTTGAGAGATTAAAGCCACATTTCTGTGTCTCTGTTGTAAGTTTCTCATCACAGCTCTGGTTTCTGCTCATGCTGACTCAAACCTGCCCCACTTTTGTGGAAACGCGCTTAAAAATGATAATTGTGCAATGCATTATTTAATCACATTACAGTCGATGGAGGATAGTTACTGCGGATGTTGTACAGCAAATCCTCATCTGACACTGAGATGAGGCAAACTAATGCATTTCAAAAAGACACGCAATACAAATCCAGAAGCCGGAGGAAATGGGCAAAATCTCAACATTTTCCAATTTTATGTTATTCAGTTATTTGTTATATAGCACACTATATATACACATGTGCTCAAAAATGACTTCTCTTTGATTTCTTTTAGAAGGAAATCATCATTTCAACAGTCAGGAGATACTATTATTTTGTTTAAAGAGGTCATGTGTCTGTGACATTAACTGGAAAAAAATGTTTATTCATCAGAAAAATGGCCAATTAATAAGACATGTCATGTGTTTTAGTTTTTGTAAATGTATTTCAATGTTCATCTACATATTTTTAACCATCGATTTTAAAGGAACAGGTGCCCCCCCTGGCTCGGCCATGTCATTTTTATTCCTACTGTGGAAAGTCAATGGGGACCATATTTTGGGTGAACTATTCCTTTAATGCCATGACGATATATACTGAATTGTGTGGTTTTGCTACTAATGTTTAAACCATCATTTACAGTATGTACGTTGCAAGACAGTCGGTTGCATAACTAATCCAAAGTCACTTTAAAATATAAACAGCCCCCCAAAAACTGCTAAAACGCTGTTGCTTTTTAAGTTACACAAAAACATATGAAGAGTTTGGTTCCAAAATGAGATAACTCATTTTTTGAGTTATTATGGCTCAAATCAAAACAAACCAACTGCAGTTTGATTGATATTACTTGGAATGAACAATAAAAATGCATGATTTTTTTTTTAAACGGAGTTATCTCATATCGGAACCAAACTCTTCATATATAGTGAATATTTAAAGTACTGCAGAGCTCGTACTCACACATTGTGGTTATCACTGAGCTTTTCGCTGAAATTGATGGTGTTACTGAACATTTCCTGCTACTGTAGCAGTTCTGAACCAAGCTTTGCGGTTTCTGTGGTATAAGATGCAGAAACTAGATCAGTGCATGGTGAACTATACTTGAGAAGGAAAGAATAAACACGTATGTTCTGATGATGAGAAAAGATGGGTTTTGAAAGGGAAAACCTATGAGAAGGGGTTTTTCACAGCGGGCTAAATAATGTGTGGGACGGGAATAACTGACACAGCTATAGAACAACCGCTACTAATGTATCTCCAGCTGTGTGTGCGCATTAGAGACATTTACACGTTTTTGTTCATTCCAATGAAGAAACAGAAGGACGCCGCTATTATGAACTATACGCTTTCTGCCTGTCATCACCAACCATGGTTAGCCTCAAGATACAAATGCCTCTTTGGCTGGACAACGAAGGAAAACCCCAACGTGAAGTCAGGACAAGACCACCAGAGTTCAGCTCTTACATTCAGCCGCGATGGCTATCCACGACTTTACAAATGTTGACGTTTGATCGAATCTGGAGGGTATTGTGGCAAACCTGAAATTCCAATCCACTTCCAACGCTAATGTCGTTTCTTCGCAATTTTACCTAAACCTCTGCAGATTTCGGAACTATGAAACAATATTGCCCAGTGTTGTGGACGGCCATTACCAAGGCAACAAAACACAATCCATGGAGAGAGCTAAACTCATAACACATCAATCATAGCAAGAATAATTTCCCAGCAGCATACGCACAGACAGCAGAATGCAGACTCTGGAAGCATTCGAAACATTTACAATCCTGCATGTATTGAGTTGTTAAAGTGAATATAAATTGAATATAAGAGTAAATGCCAGAGGAACTCAAGGGTATATTTCAATCAGACCACCATGCACAAGCAACTTGTTTTAAACCATCTGCTTGAATTTCTCAATTCTAGCTTGACAGTGAAGCAACCAAAGTCATTTATGTCCAATGAGAGTTGACAAAGTTAAGTAGAGCACATCTTTATGCAAATGAGCGGCGATGCACCGCATCGACTACCAATGAGTGCGCTCGGTGACCTCTGCAGATTCAATCGCTGTTCTGTGAAACTGCATTCACGCTCATGTCAAATTACGTTTTAGGGGTTTCAAGTTCAGCCCGCAAAACTCCATCACTGGTTATGAAGAAATGCAAGTACAAACTCATTTACACTGCAAACTGCATTAGGCCGAGTGACCATGTGTAACGCCATTTGATAGGTAAATGATGTAAGAAATGAACGATCACCTCATAACACAGCAAAATTACACATCCCTCTTTCATTTATTTTAAATGATTCTGTTTTCTAGCAGGGAAGGCAAAACTCAATAAACGCAATTGAAATGGGGTATGGCAAATGCGCTAATCATGTCGAGGCCATTACAGTCCAGTATTTCTGCTACCGTCGACACACAGCCGAAGAAAAATTTGGCGGTAATATGGAAAGCAGTAATTGAATGGTAGTATTCATACTTGAGCTGGTTTTACGCCAAGAGCATCATGCCCAAGCAAAAAAATGTGCGGGGACGCCAAAGACAGGAAAACAAATATTGAAAATCCAAGCCCACAAAGAAATGGATTTGCAAAAGAGGTCTTATCCATAAAACAGAGAATCCATACCAGAAGCCAGAAGAAGAGGTTTCATTCAAATCAGAACTCTGGATGTTTTGTAGACATACCTGTTATCATTCAGTTGGGTGTATCGAGGCTGAGGGTCTGGGTCGCCGTCGTTTACATCATAACTAGCGTCAGGATCCTGCAAAGATATGAGGAACGTTTAGAAAGACAGTTTACTCATCATTTACTCACACCCATAATGTTCATTTTTAGGAAAGAATCTTTGAGTTTCGAGACTCACGTAGTTCTGAATCAGGTCTGGGTGGTTTTTCTCAATCCCATCATCCAGAATGGACACGACGACGCCTTGTCCGGTGAAGCCCTGCTTCCAGGCTTCTTTCACGTTGAGGTCGCGATGTTCCTCATTGTACTGTGTAAGACAAAGAACAGCTCAGCATCACCACCTGTTTGCTCACCGAGGATCGCGTTTCAGCCACCTTTCACTTTTGAAGCAAACATTAGCTCTCTAGTCAAGGTTGTGGTGTCTTCCGTCTCCTAAAGCTCAGACGCGCCATTCTTGATGATTCTTCATGGCCTGACCCACCCCTATTCCTCAATCTGAGCCCCGTGTTTCCACAAAACACTAGCCAATTCTGACCCACCTTGCACTATTCTTCAAGGACACTCTTATGGTATGTTTTATTTATAGCGTTATATCTCAAATGTGACTGGCAAATTAGATTCAAACTCGCATGTGAGCAGCACCGCTCAAACACACATTTGGAATTATTTCTATTCTGCAGATCTGCTGACCAAGGTTGACTTAAACGCGAGAGAAAACATCCAAATGTCTCGAGAACTGACATGCAAGACACGCAGCCGGACTGACCATCCACCCACCACATAAGCGCCGAGAACTGACCTCAGTCAACACGCGTCCCACTCAAGCGCTGTAGTGAGCGCGGCCGCCTGAGTTTATCTGAGCAGAAAATTGAATTTATTTCACAGAGTGGCTCCTTGACTCGCCACTTGGTCACAGTACTGCCTGACTTTTCCCCAGAGAGGTCGGAGTGAGAAAACCCAGTTAGTAAGGTGCTGTCGGGTCCGATGACCCCAAAATGATACAGTCTCCTGGTTATCCTGGGATTGCGAGTCAGGCTTAGAGCATCACCGGTTTATTTCTGAAGCCTGCATCAGGCCAAACGATGCAATCTCTTGTCTCAAAAGTCCAGTAATGATTGCTGTGGATAACCTTTGGTCAACTGTTGCAACTGCAGAGAAAACGTATACTTTTCTGTAGAAAATGTTATTGAGTCGCATCTACTCACTGTACTGGTGAACGTGATTGATAACACCACCGAAGTAAAAAACAGGTCGAGAATAGCCTGAAGCTCAGTGCAGCCGATAATTTCATTGTTTTTCAAGACCACTTTCAAATGCAAAAGGCAACTATTGTTTTTGATTCATTAGCTGAAATGAAATGTCCTGGTTTGCTGCTGAATGTGGAATGACAGAGCGATGCTTCGGAGAAAATAACGATTTCCATTTCACAGCAAGAATCTCATGAATTAGAAATCTATCCATACTGGCCTTGAAAACAGAACTGCAACGTGTCTCAAAGTTTATATGCTATTCCTCATGGCTTAATAAGTGTATATTATTACAGTGGTCTTTTTGGTTTATTTTTTCCAATAACCTCGAGGCACAAATAGGAATATCTAAGACAGGACTGCAGAGCTGTAAAAGACTTTCTGAAGCACGGCAGTCGATATTGGAATATTTGCACTGATATATGACTTTTGCAAAACAGACAGCTTATTAAAAAAGTAAGTAAATGTCACTTTAATGAAAACCTGAAATACCAAAAGGCCACAGAATATTTCAGTGTTTATATTTTAGTGCCTCACTATTTAAGTATAAAAAACCAACCAGTCAAATCCACATCCTGATGCAAAAGTAGCCACCACAATGACAGGGCATTGCTCCGCAGTTTCTGAAGTTGAATGTTTTTATTATCATAAGACGATGCATCATATATCAAAAACTCCTTTTATATCAACAATCATATGTAAAATCAATCAAATTAATTTCCTACAATCAAATAAAAAATAGGCCTAAATATCATTTGGAAAACTAACTAAACGAAAAGTTAAAATGTTGCCTGAGCAATAAACTAAATAAGTTTAAGTTGAGACATTAAAATGATTAAATGTAAAAATTAAAAACGAATTAAAATTAAAATTAAATTGAACAAACAGCAATAAAAAAATAATAATAATGTTACAACAGTACACTAAACTAAAACAAAACCTAATAGAAAATACTAATCAAACTCAAAACCTAAACCTCAAACTTTCGAAAATTTAAACTTGTGGGCACAACCATACTAGCCTCACTATAGAAACTATCTCGTATCTAAGCAGATCTCCTGCGTCCACGTATGAAGATGATGGAGTGAGTGCACGGCAACGGTGGAATTTTTCTGAAGAACCAAATCACCGCCGGCCGATTAAACTTTAAGCTCCGCCAGATGACCACAATGGGAACGAGTTCACCGTTACGCAACTTCCAATCTACTAGGTGCAAAAAGTGTCCCGTGCATCCAAACAGAACATTACGGCATCTCATGCAGACCTTCGGATCCGAGCGGGAAGTATTGTGTTTGCAAATGAGCAACAAACAAGCACACACACTCAAATGAGCCATTTACTCACCAAGTACCACTGCTGTGTAAACTTCGGATCGACTGGCTCGTAGTAAATATCTCTCTTCGTCCTTCGCCTCACCACCTGCTGTTCCGCCCACAGTACCTTTGAGAAAACCAACAAACAGTCAGAGGCATACGGGAAGCACAGCTTTCCACGCTTTCCTGACAGTTCAGCTCTGCGCATTCAAAATGAATATCAATGAATCAGAAATCTGAAGTCTTTATTGATTTTAGCTTTTCGACACATATTTAAAGCTGCAATATGTAACTTGTTTACGGTTACAGGGCTCTAGACTCATTTTTCCCACTGGTCGTACTGTGCGACCCACTTTCTCAGTTCGTCACACCAACTTACAATTTGGTCGCACCTTTTTTATAGTAATCATATAGTAATTTATATAATATTCAGCTATCCACATTCCCCTGCATAACTTGTATATAACGCAGTATAATTTGTATATAGCACATCTGTACATACAATATACTGTCTATTGTCCTTTTGTCAAATGTTGTCCTTTTTGTCAAATGTGTATTGTCTTTCGCATATTTATTTTTTACGTTTTGTTACCTGTGCCTTGTCACTTTTTTAACCTGCACTGGAAGCTTTGTCACCAAGACAAATTCCTTGTGTGTCCAAGCACACTTTGCAATAAAGCTCTTTCTGATTCTGATTCTGATAAAGACCTTGCATAATGACCTCAGTTGATGAATCGTTCTGTTCATTTTAAACTCTGTCTTTTAAAATAATCGGCTATAGACCACTTCATATTTGCGCTTGAACACTTGCGAGCCCAATAAATCCAAAATAAATGCAAAGAAACGTTGTATTTGTTATTTTATACAGATGTAATTATTTAGTTTTATATTCAAGTTATACTGTATATTGGCTATGAAATGATCTGACACAAATATAACCTGTCACTTTTCACAATCCTCATTTATTGCCCTCTTTACAAAAAGCTGTAATTTTGCCACTGCCTTCTTTATTTTAACCACATAAAATTAAATCAAATTAGCTAGCTCAAAACTCAAAAGTAACTCGGAAATAAATTATTATATATGTACTTTACTACACATTGTCATAAATAAACTTTAAATACTACATCTTACTAACCACTCTTGTTAAATGGTCAAAGCATGCTTGTGTTCTGAGGTGTTTTGAGTGAAGGACTTGATGGGTTCAGTCAGTGAGTCTCGTGAGTTTAGTGTTTGATATACGAGTTGTTTCAACAACATGAATCGGTTCAAATGAGTCATTACGTTGCGAATCGGACATTAGCGGACATTGACGCGCTGTTTGTTTCTCACAGCTGTTAGGACATCGCAAAAGATAGAAGTTAACAAGGAAAACACGCCATTGGATAGGATTTTTCCTTTATGTCAGCTGCATGTGCGGAACACTTATCAGGGAAGAAAAGGCAACATGTTTTTGAGCACATTCACACCCAGCTGTCATTCAGGTAAAAATATTCTCCTAACGCGCCACGTGAAACATTGATTCTGACTTCCGAACTTGCTTTTGATTAAAATGTGAGGGAGAGAGACAGTTCAGAAACCAACGTGTTGGACTTCATTAAGTGCTGCATATGGAGCGCTCTGTCCCGCGATGCTTTTATGCCGTTCGGTCTGCGCAACACCGAATGAAGTCAAACACACACTTTAGTTTGGAGACAGAGGGAGTGCACAAGCTCTCTGCTCGCCCGATCTTTCCTGCACTAATCACAAGCGCGTCATTCACCACTCGTAAATCACATTAAATGTTCAAATAAATCTTTGGCGGGGCAAAAATTTGTTTTACGCACCCGCACCAATGCTACACTCTTAAATTTTACCTCGCACATTATAAAAAACGGTCGCATTTGCGTGCATTTTGGTCGCCGTCTAAAGTCTAAAAATATCAGTTACTGAGCAAGTCTGTCAAACGATTAATCGTGATTAATTGCATCCAGAATAAAAGTTTGTGTTTACATAACATATGTCCGAGTACTGTACATAATTTTGCATTCATAAGCACAAACACATACACATACATGTATACATATTTAGCAAATATTTAGATGTATTTATTTATATTTACCAATAATTGAAATTATATATAAACGTTTATTATTTTTATATTTTTCTTAAATATGTGCATGTATGTGTATGTTTTTATGAATACAAAATAACTATGTACAGTACAGAGACAATGAAAACACAAACTTTTATTCTGGATGCAATTAATCGTGATTAATCATTTGACAGCCCTGGCAAGTACATTAAAAACATTGAAAATTGTTGTCTTATTCCCAAGCACAATGGTAAGCTTATAATAATGATTTATAATTTGAACAGTCCGATTTAACATGAAAAGTCAGTTTGATGTAATTTGACTTAAACCCACTTAAAGGAAAGTGTGTTAAGTAATCCGCAATTCTTATATTCAAACAGAGAAGGCGATAGAGATGAAAAGCGCAGATTTAAGTGAAACTGAATGTGATGAATGATGCACTGGGATTTGATTTGATTGTTAAAAAGTAGGCTATGAAATTTTCCCCCACACACGTTGCTTAGTTACCTCACCATGAAAACATGTTTCACAGGTGATGGAAGTGTTACATCTGATGAGATTTAAAAAACAAACTAACATTCACTAATCACAACATTTATTAAGGAGTAAAAGAGATGGATGTTGACTTAATGACTTAAAAAAAGAGGCAAGTGCACGAACAACAACTGTCAACAGCAGAGGAAAGCTGCTGACAGACAGAAAGCACACGATGTCCCTCTACTGTCTCCCCGGGCTCTTCCTCCACTCAACACTGAGGAATCGAGGGCTTGCTGAAAGATTTGAAGTGGTTTCTCTCGAGCGGTGACTGCCACAGCCGGGCTGAGGGACAAAATGCAGACGCTGGCAGATTGTTTGATTGACGGCTCAGTGTTGCTCACGCCACTTCTTACCGACCACTGTCTGCCAGGAGTTTTAGTTTAGTGGATGAAATGTACAGAGATGTGACAGGAAAGTGAAGAACATGCGTGACATGATGGTAATGGGTCTGAACGTGTGCCAATTTGAACGACCAATAAGAAACCTTTAAAGAGACCGGGTTATAATTAGGTATGGGCATTTATCAAAAATGTCATATTCAAATATTTGAGCTCATAAAAAACGAATATTAAAATATTTGTTTATTTAAATTAAGTTAATAAATAAAAACGTAAGAAATTACGTATTTAGACACAATTTCACACCAAGCTTATAATTATCATTAAATATTCATAACGCATTAATATAAGATCCTATATATAGGGTTTTTAATGTTGAAAGATTAGCAAAAAAAAAAAAAGAAAAATACATAAAAACTGCATTTAAACCCGCACTTGAAGGCGACGACCCTATTTTAAGTTCTTAATTGGAAAATACAAGCTTTAGGTACGGAAAAAGGCACCAGTCTCATGCTAAGGCTAAATTTATTAACATTAGTTGCAGTGAAATGTACATTTTCATGTTTCAAGTTATTGAAATCAGCATTAGTTAGCCTAATATATTTCTAACAAACGAACGAACAACCGCTCAACAAGTTATGGTAATAAATACATTAATAATCTAATAAATATAATATTACGCTGGTATTTTTATACCAACTTATATACAAGTAATATTAACGAATTCTGTGGCTCACCAGTTTTTAAAACATTTTAATATGGTGATGTGAGCCGAGCATTACACGCGATCCGTCGTGTGTAAACATAAAATATTTTAACTAGCTTGCGATCTGACTGTAGAAAGATTTAGGAACACCCTTTGTGTAAAGTGCATCGATTTGTGGCCCCCAAATAAAGACTTATGATCTGAAATATAAAATTTTAAGTAAACTAAAAACATATACAATTATTCAATGCTGGAACATCAATAATTTTCGTTGGTGGTTTTATTTTTCTGATGTTTGATTACACAAATGTTATGATAAATTTCTATAGTTCATAAAATGCCAAAAAAAAACTGTGGTCCCCCTGGATCCATCTTGGGCCCCCCCAATTTGAGAACCACTGCTCTGACCCAAATGGCATGGATTAACTTATCTGCTTGAAAACTAGTTAAAAACT
The DNA here is from genome assembly GCF_024868665.1 of Triplophysa rosa. NCBI lineage: Eukaryota > Metazoa > Chordata > Actinopteri > Cypriniformes > Nemacheilidae > Triplophysa > Triplophysa rosa. The sequence continues at coordinate 2,759,899 of NC_079890.1, forward strand.
AAAGTGGGTACAAATGTCTCGGAGTACAATCAAAGATAAAAAGATCGATTAGTTAATAATTAATGAATCACTTTGTGTACAGACAACTGTTCAAAGTTTAGGTCATATTGCCACATTCTAACTTTGTGGGTAAGGGGAATGTCTTAAATGCTATGTATTTATTCACTACATAAATATTAATGATCACGACTTATTTTTTATTCTATCCAGCCGATCTTAGATAAGAGTTCAAATGAGAACCTATCAGAGATAAAAACTTAAAGAAAAAAAAAAAGAAAAAGGGCCATTCCAAAGCCCTCACTGCAACCTAAACAAGACTTAAAAAACACATTTTTCTCATTTACTCGACTTTTCAAGTCTCTTTGTGGCGAGATATTTTTGAACGCATGCGAGATAAGGTCGACCTCAAAAACCACTGATGTTATCGTCAGAATCCGGGCCAACAAAAATGCACGGAAACTTCAAGCGCAGTGCTGGAGAAGAACCAGAATGTAGATCTGAGCCCGTCCGTTTGGCAGGTTATTAGGGAGAGACGTTCCGTCTGAACAGTATCCTTTTTCCCTGTTGATTAATTACCACGGTAATTATAAAAGTAGCACACACAAGCGTTTCTAACTTTAAAGCTCGACCTCATCTGAAATTAAGCTCGATTAAAGCCAGGATTTTGATTGCCAGTTCTAACAGGTTTGACTTTAAGGCCAGGCAGTGCGTGTTATAATGAATATCTTCATGATTCGCACAGCTGTGACGATGACAGCTCTGACGTTCGCCTTGAGCCAAACATGTTTTTAAAGAGAATATGAACGCTGCCAAAGGACTTTGAAATAGGAAATGGATTTTTGGAGCTGATGGAGTGATACGGAGAGTTTTGATAAGATCTCCATTATAAATAAGTCCGGATGGCATTAATCAGGGACATCCTAACCCCTAGACTCGGACCATTCAGATACTAGTAGCCAGTGGTTGAAAATCTATTTGCAGAACGCATTGTTATAGTGACTATAAAAGGAAATTCTGGATAAATAACTTCTGTGCCATTTAAAATCTCTGCATTAGAAAAAGTGATGTGATAAACAACGGATTAAGACTGCAGAGTTTTAACATGGCAACACTGTCCAAAGATGCTATTGTTTGGGTAGACGCGTCTCAGAGGCTCCTCTGTCCAAAGCGAAAGGGACCGGAGGAATTCAACAACAGGAAGTGGAGCAGGGCAGTGAGAGGAAATGCCACAGGGAGCTGATGAGAGTCAAGGCAACAGGGCTGAAACAATCGCCAAAGTAAACAGCAGCACGCAACTTTCACCAGGCACTCTTCTCCACCTCTCTGCGTTTTTCAATGTCAACAAACCAAACATCACTCATTTTAAATGACAACGGGTGGTTTGAGGCAACATATTCTGACGAGAATGCACAATTTCATGCAAATGCGCATGGGATGAGCGGAAGCCTCCACCTAACAAAAGTTCTGTGCACATGTATCCTAAACTAACAGCTTCTGACATCAACTTCACACCAAACGGAGATTAGCAGAGAAAGCCATTATCACGAAACCTAATGAGTAAATAATTGTTTTCATATTACTGCATTAAAAAAAATGTCAGCTATGTATTTTCAGATGTTACTTGCTTTAATTGGCCAATGAAGAAAATGTGAAGTAGCGAATGACACAACATTAAAAAAGTAACTAAAAACACATCAACCCTGCTAATGCCTGTAGCCATTGCCTTGTACAAAACAGGTGTTCGCTGTATCTTGTGAATGATATTTTTGAAAAATTCTCAAGACTTTAAATGACTATTTGTCTCCTATTTATGGAATTATTTTAGGAATTATTTTAGACCGACCCACTTCAAATTCGATCAAACGTCAATTAAGGTGAAGGTTTTTAGGTCTATTGAGACATCAATCTGATTACTAACAGATTATTTGGTTGCATGTAAACATAGCTAGGGAGATGATACAGTGAAAATGTCTACTAAAACCAAACCTCAACTCAACATCACGTAAGCTATCAGACTGGTCGATATGACCCAAAATGACAATATGCTTTTTTGACCAATCATGGCTGTTATTTCTGACTATTTGTGCTCACTCCTACTGTGAAAGCACCCTGCTGCAAGTCAGAAAATCAGCTTTGAAAGATGACTAAAATTTGCACAGCTCATGGACAAATTGTTGGCTGTAGATGAACAGAGGCAATACGTTTTGCTCTCATTACAGAAAGAAATGAGGCAAACCCAGCTCAGCACAGAGTTGGGAGTCAGGTAGGCTCATTATTCACACACCTCATCTCGGCACACTGGACAATAGAGAGCTTTTCTGTCTCCAGGGAAGTCCGTCTTGCTCCTGGAAGCCATTCGGGATGATGGAGCGTGCCGCTGAAACCATGTTTCACGACAGACTTTTAAACCCCTTCTAGAAGGTGAGTAATGGGCCATACGGGTCCAGTCGGTGATTTCCATTAAGGAGGTTTCTAGCCCTTTGAGTCCTCCGCCATTAAAACTGCGGGGTCCGTGTTTCAAACCGCTCCGAAACTCACCATCTGGATCGAAGCAGCCGGCGAGCGACAAATACGGCGGCTGTGGTGAACGAATGCAGATGTCAGGTCCATGCATTGCGGGCAAGGCAACTTTAAATGCTCGTATTTCAAACTGTGACAACAGGGTTTTAGTCTGTGTGCTTCAGAAATAAGTGATATTGAGAAGGGTCGGGTTTCTGTATACGTTTCATCCGACATACACGTCTGGAGGTGTGAACGGAAAGATCAAATTACATTCGGAAGAAACGGAAGTCGTAACATAAACTAACAATGTTTCTAGGAACTGCTGGAAAAAAGAAACATTTCTTTACAAGACGAAAATGAAAAGAAATCTAAAGATTTAGAGGGTGTCGGGGTAAAAATAACAAAGATCAAAGCCTCAAACATTCCCTCCCAATAGTGATCAGTCTTTATGTTTACTCCCTGAGTAATGAAAAAGTGTGAGCTCTTTGAGAAGCCAGACAAACTAAAAAATATTGAAAGAATAGACAAAGTCATATAGTGTCCTATTAGCTAAAGTAGGGCTAAAGGTGAACGAAAATATATTGACACTGCTAAAATACCAGCAAAAAACAATCATAAGACCCAAAAACATCACATGAGCCCAAAAAGTCAGCACAACATCCTATTTCTTCATCAGAATCACCCGAAAGTAAAACTTTTGTCATCATTTACAGACTCCATGTGGTTACAAACTAAACTAAACTTGTTTTTCCCACATAAGACAGGAGGTCAATTTGTAGACCATATCCAGGCTAAAATACACATAAGACCTTTTTGTCATTTTGGAGCTAGTGCAGATTTAGAATGACACGCTAAAAGTCCATTTAGGCAGAATTGTTCTTTTTGGGTGAACTATTTCTTTAAACCAGATATATTCACTTTTATATATCAACATTTTGTTCTTCATTTCCACAGTATGTAATTCTCTTGTACTTCCACATCCTCTGACATTTAAAGTTCCCCATGACCTCATCAGTTTTTGTGACTGTTGTCTGGCAAAAATGTTTAAATGTAACCTTTGAGGTTGTTGGGGTAAAATCTGGAGGGACGGGTTCATAGAGGAGTCTGGGTCGTATATTTCACACATACCTGTGGTTCTGATTGGAGACGATCGTGTGTTTCACTGTGCTCCGATAAAGACCTCTTCTCCACCGCATGGTGCTGAAAGTGATAATAATCTCCAAATATCTGGAAACAAAAAAGCCACAGTTAGCTCATAAATTATGCTTTCTGGTACACTCTGGAGTAAATTCGAAAAGGAAATTGGCAACTGTCATAGCCGTTTCGATCACACAGGCGAACTGAATAATACATAACGCCATTTTCTCTTTATCCGAGACAACACTTTGCGTTCGTCCCTTTCAGCAATGCTTTACACATGGACAAAAATGATGTTTAGAACGCGCTTTTCCTGCCACATCCGTGCTTGATGCTATAATGAATGTTCAAAATATGGCACCCGAGGACTTATATTTTATAAATCACCAAGGAACCCCCCCACTCTGGGTAAAAACGCTTCGGATCTATACGATTTAGGGCTGTGCGATATTGAGGGAAGATGCGATATGCGATAGCATGCTAAATCATGCGATATTCAATATGCGATATATTTCTTTTTTTAAAACAATTTAAATTGTATTCAAATATATTAAAGAGATTATATAACCGACATATATTTCACATTATTTTAGGAAAAAGAAAGCATCACTACAACTTCTGAAAGTGAACAGCCATGTTTTACTGTTGCATTAAACAAATCTGACATTTTGTAAATAAACAAAAATAAATAAAACAAATTTAGCTTCGCGACGCGGATTGTTGATTGACTTGCGCTAGAGCACGCGCACGCTATCATGCACACACACGCATATCCCAACTAACATCCAAGTGCCAGAAAGAAACTATACTATCCGCATAGACCAAAAACTTTGACCATACATAACTTTCCGAAGAATTAAATAGCTCATTTATCGCAAACCATCGCGATATGCATATTGCGATATGCACATGTGCGATATTTCGATAATTTCGATATACTGCACAGCCCTAATACGATTCACAAAAAAGGCAAATTTGGAATCAAAAACGGTTAAGTTTGTCGAAAAGCGGCGAGTTTGCTGGTATGATGAATACACACATGATCAGAAGAAACAGTCGCATTAAAGAAGAAAGCTGTGTAAAGAAACATAGCTTCATATCTCCAACACCCTTAAGTACAAGTAACGGTGAACGAGTCGAGCTCCTGTCAGCCGAGTGCACAATCAAACATGACAAGATCATCCAGAGGCTGAGACATCAAACCAGCGGCAGAGCGGATCGATTTCTCTTTCGTTCTGATGAAGGTTAAATGTCAGGAGTGAGCCACAGTTCACGTTTTGTCAGGCTCTTGATTTAGACTATAGACAGAGAATCTCGCAGTAATTCAAACGCTCTATAGCGAGACAGAGGCAGTCTTCAGTTCTTTAAACTGGGGCCAGAACCACACTATAGACACAGATGGGAATACTTGGCCAACGCAACGCAAGCGCACAGTCCCAGTCTACATAATTATATTTACATATAGTTGGGTGATTCTCACGAAATCTTGCTTTTCAAGATTTCAAATACTTGCATCAACAAATTTCCTTTTGATTCATTAAATACAATGTATGAAACAACATGTATGACATATATCAATATATGAAAAATATTATCATTACCGTAAAAACTGTCAATACCATAGCATGCTTTGCTAAAAAAAGCAAAGCCACGAGGCCTAAGCAAATTTTTATGAAAATGCATAAGACAATGTATTAGAGATGCACCGATTGCAATTTTCTTTGCAGATTCCGATTTCCGATTTTATAACAAGTGAAACCTGCCGATTCCGATTTTTGCCGATTCCGATTTTCTATCCACAAACTATAATTGACAATATACTGTATATAAAACCATATTAACTTTTCAATACACATTGTTTTTTTATTTTCATTGAATAAATGATTGAACATTACAATTTCCCCAAATTTCCCTAAATGCAGTTCTCCAAGCTGCATTAAATTACAGAATCTTCTCTTTCCCAAACAACTCTTAAATTGAAGAACTCTGTGACTGAAAAGAAGTACAAATAATAAAATATAACTAAACATGTCACTTAATTTACCTTTTTCATTTTTGTACTCATCTCACAAAAGTCTAAGATAACAATAAAATACTTCAACTTTATTCTCGTCGGTTTCATTTTATGAAAGTCTTAAGTAGCACGGGAACATTTTTAGTAAAAGACAAAAATACATTGTATGGGTCAAAATTATCGATTTTTCTTTTAGGCCAAAAATCATTAGGATATTAAATAAAGATCATGTTCCATGAAGATATTTTGTAAATTTCATACCTTAAATATATAAAAACTTTATTGTTGTGAGTGGATGGTCTGCCACAGTACCCCTGATTAACAACTTCAAAGGCAATTTTCTCAATATTTTGATTTTTTTGCACTCTCAGATTCCAGAGTTTTAAACGGTTGTATCTCAGCCAGATATTGTCCTATTCTAACAACTCATAAATCAATAGAAAGTCTATTTATTCAGCTTTCAGATTATGTAAAAATCTCAATTTCGAAAAATTTACCCATAAGACTGGTTTTGTTGTCCAGGGTCAGGAGGATGAGAACATCAGTCATGGACAGTTCTTTTTTTCCACCATTTCTTCATTTTTATTATACTGTACATGAATATTCTTTATTTAATTCGAGAACATCTAGAAGGAACATCCAATTGTTTTTTCAGAATGTTTTAATTTTACTCTGTTTAAATGAGAACATATAATGCACTCAGGCAAATTGGGATGTGTTACGGTAATGAGAATTTAAGCAGAAAAAGCAATAAAATACATAAATAATTCATTAGTGTTAAAATGATGCTTTGTGAAAGGTAGGTAGGTCTGTTTGGATCATGGTAACAAAGCATTTTTTTTGTTTAAAGGGCGGTAACGTGTAATCAGAATCCGTCAGGACGGATTTGAGGACATGAGATCTACAATTCTTCCATGACGTCCTCAATAAACAGACTGGGTTACAACATGCTGAAACAAATATCTCCACCCAAACAAAGCCGGTGAGCCAATAGCCTATTGTGAAACCAAATATGACAACTAGGAGACCCAGTAAAAGTCAGAAGCATGTGACACTGAAGCGATCACCAAAAACATGATGATGAAAGCACAAACGGACAGAAAAAGAAAGGAAACACATCAGCGAAACTATGACGTGGTTAATGAAATCAGTAATGGCCGTAGATGATAAAGAAACCGAATCGATCGCAAGAAAAGATAAAGACAGATAAAAAGTGCAAGAAGTGGAAAAACACTCAAGTTAAAATTTCCTAGCAGAGCTCTGAGTGCTTTGTTCCTTAACAAAAGGAAATTGAGTGAGGACATCTATAGCTGCATTGTGTGGTAAGCTAAGATAAGAGTTATGAAGAGATGAACATCAATCTCAGACAGGCCCGAATCTACCGGCTCCAGGGTGCGTGGAGAGCAGATGGAGATACGCTTGCCTTGTCATGTCAGACCACCATCAGACAACCATCTAAACTGCCTGGAAACCTCTGAGAGGAAAGGCATGTGGAGGAGAAGGCTGGGGGTTACATCGACACTAAAACGTTCAATCTACATCTGAAAATCATATCAGTGTTGGTTAAACAGTGGGCCTTCATGAAACATGTTCCTTATGTCCGTATGGAACCTATACAATGTGACTCCCTCTCGGTTTATGGACTAGACTAAAAGACTCTTTCCAGTGCACGCTAGCATGGAATAATTACATAATAACAGCGTTCAAGAGAACAGATCAACAGAAAACCAGACCTTGGTGTCTGACCCATTGTTTGAGGTTTATACTAGATGGCACAGCACTGACCAGTAGCTTGTCTGGTCCCTAGATTCCCATACAGATTAGTGCCATTATCTAAAATTAGCCTCCACCCCGTCTTGAAACTACCATTAACATTCCTCGCTATCTGCTTCATAATGAATGCTAGCACACGTTCCGTGGCTAAAACTTTAACTAAAGTGGGCTGAATAAAACAGTGGAAACAGCAAGCTGTAGATAATGAAAGCACAAACAATGACGAAAAATGCGTGTTTGAAGTGGGAAAAATGTGGTGGCACACGACGCGCAGTCTGAATCTGTTATAATCTTTAAGAGCAAATACAAATGAAACGAACAATCTATCAGGTTCATTGTGATGCAGAGCCGGTAATTAGTCATTGCAAATGAAATGAGTTTGTATGACTGTGCATCTCTTATTGTCATAGAGTTTATCCAAGTACAGCACACTGAAGTGATATTGACATTCTTTGAGTTTTCAAAGTACTTCATTTTTACAAAAGGAAATGCAGCATTTATCAACAAACAATTTCAGCTTTTAAAAAATACAAGACTGTTGTGATAGACCAATATATAGTCCAAGCAAATAAAATGTGGAAATTTGATTATTTTAAAGCTGGAACCCACAACTTTTGGTAAAGGGGGGATTCAACGCAGTTTCATGCATTCTGATTTCTTTACGATGTTAAACGTGCTGGCACCTCATGCTTAACATGGTCAACTTGTCATAAAAACGAGTTGGACGTATTACATAGTATTTCTGTGCTCGATACACTCCCCAAAGGTTTGTATAGGTTTCGAATTGTTTTTTTTAACATGAAAAACCATTACGTAACAACTTTTCTTAGTCCTTTATTGGGCAATTCTCCCCGAAATGCACGCCCACGGCAAGGTGAAAGAAAAAGCCCACCCACGAGTCAACCGACGAGCGATAGGAAGATCAGCCTACCATCAAGATTGGCTGCGCTGCGTCAAGATTGGCTGCGCTGTAGGCCTGCAGCTGCAGCTTGTTGTTCTTGCAATAGTGAGAGAAGTTGAGGTGTGTATGTTTGTTCACGCCATTTCAGTAATGGATGTTATATAAAAGGTGGATATAACGCTGGATTTGGAGATCGCTTGAAACTGATAGATGGAGCATTCCCAGCGCTAAAAGATGCTGGACATGAGCAGCACGCGGTAAGTGAAACTAAGTCATATGCTTGTGTTTTGTTGGCAATCGGCGCGTACGTGCATAATGTAAACAACACAAACTTACAGTGAATCAAAACATTTATGCAGGGATAATGCGATGATAAATTGGGTGCTCGTGGTTTTGTTCCTCCCCTGCACACCCCCAGGATGTCGTATGTTTTTGGAAATAATCGTAAAGCTGCATCTATCTTTTATAAATGTGATTAAACTAAATACTCTTCGAAGATACGAAGTATTCTCAATATTAGGTACTCAATATTAATATAAGATTGTCAGAAACTGCCCATTCAACCGGAACTTTAAAATAAAAAATCAGTTAAGTAAATATGGAACTGAAAATTGTCTCCTTACCAAACCCTGATTCACAATGGAAAGATTATAATAATGATTTAAAAAGCGAGTCGTAAAGTACAATTTCACAGGAAATGTCAGATTGACTTCAACCCACAAAAAGAAAAGTATGTCGAGTAAAGTAACTTGCAGTTTTCTTTTAAACAGAGATTGCAAAACCTAGGCAAAAGTTAAAGATCACAGCTTTAAGATAATTTCTATTAACAAAATTTTGTACATATTATGTAGGATAATCATTAATTCTAATAGCATTGCATACATATAATTCAATTTTCAATAAAATGTGGGCCAGACCTTTCATAACACCTATTCACAATGTTGTTTAAAGCATTTAATGACAAAACGTGAATTCCTGAGTTCATAAAAAATGAAAATGTTCAAAACAGTGTCTTCTGTGCAGCTTAACAGCAAAATTGGCTTTACGAGTCATTTCAACGTATACCATTTTAAATTCTGACAAGTGGTTAAGTTAATGTAACTTATAAGTTAAGCAATATCAACTTATTTGTATAAGTTGTGTTAAGACGTTTAGAAATGTAAAATAGTAAGTTGACAAGTCTTGTAAAGTCAATTTGATTTAATTTACTTAAAAAGATGTTTTACAGTATACTGATCAGATCATGACCACGACATGAACATAAACATGAACAATGAGGGAGAACTGATGAGGGCTGTTCTAACCAAAAGATTATGACATCAACAAAGCCTTTTATCCCTCACGTATGGCGTTTGGTTTGAAAATGAAGTGCTTTTCCGTATATAAAGTCCTGAGACACAACCACACCCCACTGGGACTGAGGATTAGCATCCTGAACCCACGCTGGAAAACAAGGGAAAATCAGTTTCAGTTAATATCAGAAGGTCAAATCTGCAGTATAGATAGATCTGCATATTAAAGTGAATGCTAAGTATTACATTACATTAGGCTATACTATTACAATAACACATACATAGAAATATATAGAAAATATATTATTTTATTACTCTACGCCAATGCTTCAGTTTCTTGTACCGAGCTTGATATAAAAAGTCAACGCATGCAAAAACTGAAGTTAAAAGTTTGATTCTCCTGAGCATGTTCAGAGATGAGAGATCGAAACTGATCATATGCAGATAAGGTCTCGTGCAAACATTCTGAGTCTTTTTCACACATCTGCTGCAATCACGGACATGCCGTGCGGTACAGTAATTGGCAACTGCTAAAATCTATCATCCACATAATTTTCTTCCTATTGACTTACTCAACACGGTTACCTTCTTTCCTTCACTTTCTATTCTACTGGCCATTTCTTCCCTACTTCTACACCCACAGGCCTTTATTTTTCCACTTTAGCCTTAATTTTCTTATTCTGTGGCTCTAACTTGTTTTGCACCTCAATTCTGCTTCAGCTATTCTCTTGCTGGGCCTGATGAATGATCACAGCCATCAATCCACATCAGTGTCCTTTCTTCAAGACCACCAAATTTTCAAACAACATTTAGAGAACATTAAACTGCACAAACGTGTCAGCAATCTCTGGAGACTCAGGTCCAAGTGTACAGGAATATAAAACAGTTAAGAGCATCTTTACAGATGGACCATGTATGGGTCAAAAAGCCACAAACAATAACACTCCAGTTAAGATTTTGGTACATGCGCATGACCACACGTTGTCGTTACACCCAAATAATTTTTCTTTCCATTGAGTTTTATTCAGATTTATGAGGACAATCAAAGACGAGGTTCCAGCTGAACAGTGCCGTCCCAAGAGAAAAACTCTGTCAACTGGTTGCCTTATAGCTGCCAACGCTGAAGAAAAAATATAACATCTAAACCTGCGAAAGAACCGTTCAGGGGAAGACTTGGGCTGCTTCTTGCTTGGGTAAGTGGAGTTTATTGAGTGCAACGGCATAAAAAATGTTATAAGTACAGATGACTGTAGAGCAGGTCCACAATATGACTTCAATGTCATTTCCACGGGGGATAATTTAGAAATAAAGAGTAATTTAGAAAAACAATATCCTAAAACATCCAAAATAAGAGCTGAACTCCAACAAAAATGAGATGAAATGCTTTAAGATTTGGATCATTTGAGCACCAACTCCTGGGTGCACGAGGGTTGTCTTCAAGACCCACCATAATCAATTAAATCCTAAAAAATGATCAATATAACTCTAATTGAAAGCAAAACATGTCAGCTTCACAAACCTGATGTGGTTTTACGAGTTGGTAAATCTATTATGCCTGAAAAGCAAACTGGAGAACTCCAAATATAACCGATCTCTCGCTTCAACTCATGAATTGTTAATAAGAGATTCTGAAAAAGGAACTCCGCGAAAAAGATGGAGAGGGCAATGACAGGCATAAAAAAACGCAAACCTGACCACCCGTGGTTACTATAGAAACAGCCCGTGGTAGGCAACGAATTGGAAATCTTGGTTACAGTAAGAGCAAAACCAGACGGAACTATAAGCCTTCTTGAGAGATAATCTTCCTGTCGTGCTGTCATGCCTCAATGACATGCCCATCACAGTACAATATTCAGGATGGACACGGCGTTTAAATTGAATTCAGTGTGGTTTAAGTGAAATGGAATATGTTTTCCTGAGGTAATTTCCCAAGGTGGTTGAACCCCACAAGTGCACACGAATGACTGGGTGAACATTTAAAAAATAAATGAAATTTAGTGTCAAGTCAATAAAGTGTCAAATTTGCGATGCAATGGAATAAATCCGACAATGTAGCTCGGCGTATTGCAAAGTCCCAAAAAACTTCCCAGGATTCAATAATGTGACTCAGTAGCAGGCAGCAGTGCCGATGAAAGAAAAAATGACAAGGACTGCAGGAAAAACACAGGTACTAAACTCTTTTCAATGATGAAAACAATTACGACATAATGGTGCTGTGGAAAACACTGAAAAACGTTTCAGTATCAACCAAAGTTTACTTTAAGTTTAGATCATTTTACTAGGTCCTTTATAAAAAAAAACTTCAATTGAATGGTTCAGATCTGACTTCACTACAAGCAAAATAAAATTAGGCAAAACTAGCCAAATAAAAGAGATCTTGAGGATAAGACCTTGAAGAAGATGAGACAAAACAGTGCTTCGGGCAATTTTAAAGATTCCTTTTGTTTGCACAGCAAATAAAAATCTGAAACATGTTCCTAATTCAAAAAAAAAGAGCCACAGGAGATTCAATGTTCTGTTCTAGACAAGCCGATTTCACAATTTTTCACATTTAATCTCACTAACCGATATATGAGCCCTACAGGACTACACCCATAACAGGAAGTAGCATGTTTCACATGCGGTCTCTGAAAAGTCCCTGTTGTTCCTAGAACAGCACATATTTACCTTTCAGGAAAAGGATCCTCACAGATTTGCTGGTTTACGTCATGCGATATGCAATAAAGAACCACAGCCAATTTTCAAGGGAGAGGAAGGCATTAAAAGGCATAATTAGTGCTTCAGGAAATTAAGTTTAATACTATAAATCCAGTGCGGGTACTAAAGTTCCTTTTTGTGGAAAGTTAAAAGTGAAACAATGGATTTATTTCAAGTCCCATGAGGCAAAACAAGCGACTTTTCTTCTTTTGCTGCTGCAACAATAAACAATTCACTAAAATGTGTGACAAATCTTTCCCTGAAGTGTGAAAAGTTAAATCTAATTCTGAGTCCAGCACTGCTGTGCTAATGCTAGTCTATAAAAACATCCAGTTTAACATAAGTCACTTTGAATAATATCACCTGCCCTTAACAAAATTCACTGTCTACATTACAGACAGTGGGAGGCACGTCTTCAAATTTAGTGCCAAAAAGATCAGTGCTGTGATTCAGGGGTGATGTGAAACATCCATCCCACCGTTCTCAACACCATTAGTCATGGTAAGAGTACAAGAGAGTCACAGACTTCTTTTCTAAAAAAGAAACTATAGATAGATAAGCACCTTTTCCGAAAGTTACCAATGCTGATGGAAAAACACAAAGCGAGCAGGATCAGTGGAAAGTCAATCTTTATTTTTAGAGGAACGATAGAAGCTGGTGCGGATGGAGGCGAGCCGCTCCATTAACCAGCGGCGCGTGTCAAAAAAGACTCAACAAGCTGCAGCGAGGGCCTATGCTGAACTCCGGGCTAAAATGCTGAGGGGAAAATGTTCAGCAAAGCAGCACCACCCTGCTCCAGTGCACAAAAACCACATTCACAACCCAAAGAGATGCAAAACATATGCATATCTGAAACATTTGACATGTGATTTCATGTTTGCTCTGGGAAACCGATGTTGCATCTCTGCAGGGCGTCTGCATAAAGGCGTCTCGGAAAGCACTTGACTAGTTCATCCAAGAGTGCCAAGCAGAAAAACTTTATCTGAGGTTTTGGAGGGTCTTTTAAATTGCAGTCTGTTGCATATTGAAGGAAATCCACACATGGTTTTCATTTACGGAAGAGACCAAAAGAATGCCTGAAGTTTGGATTTTCAAAGAGATTTCAACATTAGCTCTCAACATTAAATCAAAGAGAGAAGCAGAACCCTGTTACTCAAGCAAAGTCATCTATTCAACACGTCTTTCTCATTAAAACCAGCCTGATCACCCTCGTAATACAAATTTTGTCTCATAAAAATTACAACAATGGACTGTCATTCAAAGATCAATACGACATCCAACACGATTCCGGTTGTGTCGAACAAAAAAAGAAGAGTTATATTGTTAAACGGGTCCATGTTGCCCATGAGAATATTTGGCGGGTACATCTGAAATCGCATTATGAGACGGGCTGGGTCAAAGGTGAATTCATTTGCACAAAAACACAGCTTTGCCATTCCCTTCTGGGCTCTGGCCCAATTACAGCAAGAGGAAAGATATGATTATTCAGGTTTTCAAGGGAGAATGCATCATTTAATCTCAAATGTATATGGCAGGGAACATCAAAAGGCATTCAAGAGCCGACTGAAATAAACAGAAGAAGCCATTTCAAAGACTTTTCTTGAGGTACGAGATTTACAGAAAACGAAATGCCTTTTTATGAGGAGAAACCAACAAAGAACTTTGCATATTCATTTTTTAAAACATAACAAGAGATCCAAGTCCTAAACATTAATATCTAGGGTTTAAAGACAGAAAAGAAATAACTGTATAGAAATAGCAACAAAAATACTTAAAGTGGCAATTCGTAAGTTTTTTTGATAAAAAAAAACTAAAACCAATTATTGATCAAGTACATGAAAGTGTAAAACTGTGTCATTACCCTAGCTGGATTCATCACGGAAAGCTTGTAATAAATTACAAACCATTTCCTTGTCGAGTAGTGTTTCTCTGGAAATCCTTATTTGGTATCTTTCGTCTATGCATCATTTCGTCACATTCGTGAACAGAACGAAGAGGATCCGATGCTTTCAGGTGACGGGTTGCATTGTACACAGAATTTTTTTCTTGGAAACTTTTAGTATTATTTATGGCGGCGTTTAGTACTTTTACTTTTAAACGCCAAGCAGCGCTGACATCTGGGGATTCATCAGTTGTGAAAACCAAGAAAGTACGAACTGATGAGAGTTTACAAAGAAAAGGGGAATGTGATAGGACTCATGCGAAAACAAGAATTAATATTGGCAAGGCATTTCAAAGGTGGCGTGAACTCCGTGATCTGAAAGGATTGTAAACGGATGCAGACATGGCTTTATTTCTTCTGAACGGAACAGGTAAGACATTTCAATATTTCAATAAATAACACAAAAACCATAGTGCACTTGTTGTGTTAATACAGACGGGTACAGTTTCATCTGTGTTTCTTTCTCTCTTTGTTATGTTCATTATGATAAATGTAACTTAAGCCCTATTTGCAAGGGATTAGTGTTATATGGAGACCTCGTGTGATTTAGAAATTACCTCCCCACATCTGTATTTCATGTGGCGCACTCACACGGGATAAGTGAAGCCTGTGATTTTACTGAAAATTAGACTTATTTTCCGGGAAATGATGACAAGGCTTTGCGTATAGTTAATGTATATATAGTTGTGTATAATGATATATGACTGTACGTCCGTACCTGTCAGCATTTGAGACCCGCGATCGCGGATCTTCTGTCCGGTTCGCGTAACCGCGTTACGGAAGACTCCCGACCAAAACGGCAGTGTTGGCAGGTATGGATATGACCCAGCACCCGAAATAATATCAAAACACTTCAACACAACCTCCATTTGCGCTATTTGGGTCTGTTTATGTTCTTATTTGTTTGTGTTGTATCATCTGCCATGTTATCTGTTATGTTTATTATGCGCTACTGATGTACAGTGAAGATTATCACCGCTGCACTGTCACAGGCCACGACTCAAAACATCAGACTCATCTGCGCAGTTGAGCAGTGCCGAATCACAACTCACGTAAAGAAAATACAGCCGCACATCACTTGCAGTAGCAATTACAAACTGAGATGGCGACAAAGAGGCCATTCTTACGAACTGCCACTTTAAGTTTAAAGGAAATAAAACGGACTAAATTAAATATTGTATTGGGCCTTTTGACCTCTAAAACAATTAAGGAAAATGTAAGTTCAGAAAGAAAATTAGTAAAAAGTACAGAAAAAAGTTTGTAATCAAATTTTAAATAATGGTTACCCAACCATTTTGTGCATATTTTGTGCATATTAAAGCATCACTGGAATGTCCCTGTGTAGATATGTCAAAGAGATTTTCTTATCTGCAGGAAAATATGCATGAAATAAAGAAAATGTCAGACTTCCAGCTGTAAACACATTACTGTATTCTCTGGGCTGTGGGCAAGCTAAAAGGTTCTGGGATCAATATACTCGCTACAAATGGTATATGCCAATGAATGTCAGGAGATTTCTTTTTATGGAAATCAAAATCAGAATCTGATTTATGATGCTACAGTAACATCTAAGGCTTACACACACCACGGGCAAAACAAGACGCAGTACACTGCTCGGCTGAACGGCATTAATGCAACACAGAGAAACGTGAACAGGGATAAAAGACAGAAAAGAAATATTTCAGACTGATAAATATAGCTGCAAGCAAAAATTAGGGGACCAAGCCCTTCAAAGGCACAAATGAAAATATTAATATATCTTATATCTTGCCCTGCTGAGACAATATGGAATAATAAACTAAAGATTATATGAAAAGAGTGTGCTGCAATAAATAATGTACATACGTCTGTTACATGTTACAAACTTAATCAATTTGCTCAATTAAAATGTTTTACTAAAAATGTTGTGATAACACTTTAATGAAAGCAATAAGGCACTCAGGCTGGTAAAAAGAAACAAAAACATCTGCATCTGTTTCGCTTGCACCCCATAAGCCAATCATATAATGGCCCTGACATCACTGACTATCACACAGACAGCCAGTTACAATTTGCAGATGTCTTACAAATTAATGGCAAATACTGATTTATTAGTTGAGCTGTCAGGCACGTTTATGTGGGAAATGTCAGTTTGACAGTATTCATCAACTCACAAAAAGTAACCTGCAATTTTGTTTTTAAAAGAGATGGTGATGTAGTCGGAGCCGATAGTCTTGCGGTTAGTGCTCCGACATATGGCGCTGTTGCACTCCGGGCGACCCGTGTTTGAGTCCCGGCTCATGGTCCTTTCCCGATCCCACCCCCCCTCTCTCCCACTTCGTTTCCTGTCCTCTCATTGTTACTGTACTACAAATAAAGGCAAAAAATGCCAAAAATAAATCTTAAAAAAAAAGAGATTGTGGACAGTACCTTTGAGTGCTGAAATTAAATATAGCTGACAGAATGTGAATTCATAGTGATCAGCTGTTATTTATTCACAAAAGCAGTACATTTTAAATACTTTAGCAAAAACAACATTGTCTCCTTGTGCAGTGTTAAGCTTTATTTTCATAACCTTGAAAGTTCTCTTCAGTACATCCACAACATAGCATGGCCCTTGTACCTCATAACACGCTGTGCATTTACTCTGCAAAGGTTCTTTATGCAACTGGTCACTATACTTTAACATAGCTTTCCATCTAAAGTTTTGCTCTACAATTTTTCTTGTAAACTAGCAGCGAGCACAGCGTGGTTTCAGCCACAGAGTGAAAGGTGATATAATTTTTAATGAAACATTTCTTTGAGACATCTGTCTTTAGAGACATTAAATGTCAAAGCAGGACAAGCCTCAATCAAAAAAGCCAGTTACAACTGGACAAAATGTACCAAGACAAACAAATGTTCCACACTTTGTCTGCTGAAAAACCAAGCAATGACTGACATGTCAAAACAAGGCTGACAAAGAGGATGACTGTGGAAAAAAATTATCCACTGGAGTCTGTGATGCTAAACCACAACAGACTAGCGTTGTGGCCCGATCTTCAGATGTTAGGACCAACTCGCTGAATAATAAGCCCTTCTCACGCACTTCATTATGCATGCTCATTCCACAATATGACTCAAAATAAATAAATAAAAGAAGTGAGATCGGAAGAGAGAGGACCAACACACCTACTCCAGATGGCACACAACAGAGTTCCAGCCGGCTGCTGGTCACTACGCTTCCCATGGAGCCTGTGCTACTAAATTCACCACAAAATGAAGTTTGTCCACTCAATGTCTCCACAGAGTGACTGTTTTTCATTGTCTGAGTGAAACTACAGGATCCTGGCACTTTGTTGCGACAGCAGATTTGCAGATGCTATTTCACGTGGTTGGCAATCAAGTTTTATTGAATAAATTGAACGGACAATGAAGGAGCGCTGGCAGCTTGTGATAGGATGCCAAAGCTAATTGCTCTCTAAATCCAGCGTCTCTTCACACTGAAAACGGTTTTCCTCATGCACACACCTGCTAGCTGACCGCCCGTGCCCTTTTCTGCTCCTACACCTGCATTGTTGCAACGTTCTCTGTTTTTATTTGCATTTAAAACAACATTTCAGACATGTCACAGCATATTTCCACTGCTCTCGTCTGCACAGTAATCCTGAATATTTCAAACAAAACAACATGCAAATCAAGTCACAAGAGTACACGCTCGGCAGAACAATCGACTTTAACATTTAGCTTAAATCAAACTCTCCTGACCTTGGGAAACACAATCTTGAAGGTTGAACGCATGGATATTGGCAAAACTGAACCATTTAACTCTTCACACTTTTACTCCCCCAGATGGAGATGGGATGTGTCAGAAGCGCATCAGTAATGCAAAGTAAATTAGAATAATTCAGACAACAAGACAGCTAGATGAGTTTGTGAAGATCATACAGGTTAAATGACTTGCCAACATAAGAAGCAAAAATGACTTGACATTGAAGTGTCACCGTTCTCAGGAGAAATTACAGCGAGGGGGGAAAAAGCATTAAAATGTGTGCAAATTGGGTCAGAGCCATTTTGAGGTCTGTCAAAAGAATTCCATATGGAGGGACGAGTGAATAAGTAAAAGCTAGATAATTTAAAAACGGAAGAAGGGATTATAGGACAATATTGAGCTACAGCGGTTTCACAACATCTAACGGGTGTTTTTACACAACACCACAAAGACAACATTTTAGGCAATTACGATGCAATAAAAGATACCAAAGTTTAATTAAAAAAAAATGTTATGGCACTATTACCAATCCAAATAAACAACATGTTAACCAAGTGATCTACTTTATTAAGTTACATCAAAGATCAATAGCTTGTTCAAGTTTACAAAAAAATTTACTAGACGGTGTAAAAAAGGGTTTTAACGTGCTGGCATCCTAAGTTATAGTTGCTATACTTGTTAGCATGCTTCTAATTTCTATATTCATCAGCTGAAAGAGAAAATAAAAATCTAAAAAAATAAAGAAAATTATACCTACTTGATATATACTATATCAACTTGACCCATCTTTATTTTGAACACGGTGCCGCCAATCAGATTATATAGAAAAAACATTCTCTTAATAAAACATAAGCTCACATGCCCGACTTTATATATTGCATACACACAAATAAAGAAACATTTCAAGAACAATGTTTCAATTAAGATTCAAAACTTGTCATTTGTAATCGAGTACTATAACAAACTGCCGAAGGAAAACAATCTATGTTAATTTAGATCATTTCCTGATAAAATAAAGTAAACAGAACGGCAGAGGCATTAAAAACAATTAAACAAATTACAGCAAAACTAACTGCAATGCCTCTGGATATCAGTTAGGGATGGGCATTTTTCAATAATTTCATATTCGAATATTTGAGCTCATAAAAAAAACTTATATTAGAATATTTGTTTATTTAAATTAAGTTAATAATGATGTAATTTGTTACATTTTTATTTAGTCACAATTTCACACCAAGCTTATAATTATCATTAAATATTCATAACGCATTAATATTATATCCTGTATATAGGTTTCTTAATACATAAAAACTGCATTTAAACCTGCGCAGAACGGTATAAAAAGAAAACCGACAAAACAAAACCTAACGTATATTGACAGTCTGTAGTATATGGTTATCTTGTTTATTTTGTTTTACATGTTCTTGATAAGAAAAACAAGCATATAGGTCTATTTTACTCTGGTGAAAGTCTGTTCAACAAGCCGACAGCGGAGAAAACGCGCTGCTCTTCTCTAACTCCTGGTAACAAAACCCAGATCTGACAAGAATATCTGGCTTTATTGTTTATAATGTTGATAAAAAAAATGAAGTAAACGGGCCCCGCAACAAAGACGGAGCTATAGTGCTTGTTTCCCTTATAAGTGACCGTCATCTGAGGAAGATATTTCCTGCTGATCAGCCCAGTAAATAAATATTGTTTTCTTTGTCGCTCATGGTCAGTGTCTGTCTTGTTTAGCTTTGCATTGCATTTGCATCAATAAATAAGGTAGGTCTATTTATTTCAACTAAGGTAAGGAATCACAGCGCGTTTATAAAAAAAGCATCCGTGCAAATTTATTTACAGGCTGTAACTTGAAGGCGACGACCCTATTTGAACTTCTAGAAGGAAAATTCAGGCTTTTAGGTATGAAAAAAGGTGCCAGTCTTATGTTAAGGCCAAATTCATTAACATTAGTTGCAGTGAAATGTACATTTTCAAGTTTCAAGTTGTTGAAATTAGCATTACTTAATATATTTTTAACGAACGAATATGAATTTACTAAGAACAACCGCTCCGAACAAGTTATGGTGATAAATTCATTATTGTTAATCCTTTAATATTACATTGGTAATTTTATACCTAATGAAAGTAATGTTAACAAATTATGTGGCTCACCAGTTTTGAAACATTTTAATATGGTGATGTGAGCAGAGCATAAAACCTTTTAAAAAAGATCTTGCGACATTGAGAGAAGTTGGTGTGTTTGTTCATGGCATTTCAGTGATGGTTGTTATATAAATGGTGGATATAACGCTGGATTTGAAGATCGTTTGAAACTGATGGAGCGGTGCCAGTGCGAAAAGATGCCGGACATGAACAGCACGCGGTAAGTGAAACTTAGTCACAGAGTCATATGTCTGTGATTTGTTGGCAATGGGTGCGCACATGCTTTAGTTCCGCCTAGTTTTAAGTTGTTTTTCGGAAATAATCGTACAGGTGTATCTGTTTTTTATAAATGTGATCAAACTAAAGACTCCACGTAATTTGAAGGGTATGATACTATTCTGCAAGTACTCAAGATTAACATGAGATATGCATAAACTGTTAAGTTACAGACACTTTAAACACTGTACAGTCTGCCAAACATCTCTTATTTCCTTAATTTTCCTCCATCTATTTTAAAATCTATTTTCTTTGGAAATGACTGTCTGCGATTTCAAAAAGGTCTGCAACGCTCCATTTGTATAATTACTACTTCCTTGAGACAGTTATGTGACTTTTCCCAATTATGTCATTTTATCTGAGATAGCATCCGTGAGGAAAGAAACTATTGCTGCAGATCTTGTGCTGGTTTGCTCATTTTTATACGGACTCAGTGTTATAATGAACTGACATTAAACTAGCTTAATGAGCAATGCCATGGCAAAACAAAACACCAAAACAAAGAAGATCTAAGATCATCCAAATATGAAATTTATTTGCAGTTACAGAGAAGAGAAACTGGTCAAAAGGGCTAGGGCTGTGTATTGGCAAGTGCCTCCCGATACGATACATATCACGATAGATGGGTCACGATACAATATATTGCTATATATTTCGATATGATACACATTTTTTTATATATATTGCAATACTTTAAATAGAAAATGTAAAAAGTAGAGCTAGAAATACAACATGCTGTGCACCACCGGGGGTGGTTTTCTTAAAAAGTTTATTAAGAAAAGTAAGAAATTATTATCTAATGCACTGCAGTAGCCAAGTGACTTGTGTCATGACTTGCGAAGCCTACAAACAGCATTATTTTATATAACTCTTATTTTGAAAACCAAAGCACACCCACACATCAGCTCTGAGAGCTCGAAGCGTACTTATATTTTTCGCCATGCTCGCTTCCACTTACTTATGTCCGTATGTATATGCCATGATTTAAAAAAGGTTATCGATAGTAGAGGTATCACTATCGATACACTATCGAAAAAAAAATTATTGTGATAGTTACATGTATCGATATTTTTGCACATCCCTAATTACATCATATATAGAGGGTATGCATTGATGTCACTTTCCCGCCGGGACACGCCCCCCTTGAGCGCCAGGACACGTTCCCCTGAGTGGTAAAACACGCAGCAAAATGGCTGAGGAGAATAGGAGAAACAAAGAAACCGGGACTAAAATTACACGCAATTATTTGCTTAAATTACAAGCAGCTGGACTCGACGGTGATCCTTACGACGTCTCTACGACTTACATAGGAATCAGGTGTTCCTGGACACTGAAATGTTGCGCGGAATTGCGTTTCCTGATATTGTAAGCAGTCATTTTGCCGAGTGTTTTACCACCCAGGAGGGCACGCTCCGGCGTGTTCACGTGGTAACGTGACGACATGTCCATACCCTCGATAAACATAAACGTAGACTGTATACAGAACTGCCAGCTACGTAGGTAAATTCAAATATGGCAGCACGTCAATGATGTTGAATCTCATTGGTTCTCTTGTTTATCTCAATACATCCATTAGCCCACCAGAGTATGGATTCTTGGATTACTTTCATGATGGAGGTATAAGTTTTCGGGCTTCATAAATGTGAATTGTTCAATGCCATTCCAAAGTTAGGAAGAGCCAGAATATTATTTAATATGACTTCTGATTGTGTTTGGCTAGAGTTGAGTTAAATTGAGTAATTTCTATTTTCTGGTGAACTATTTCTTTAAAATGCATAATTAAAACTACTGTATCACCCAGAATCGAAGCGTCTCATCACATCCTATTTGTTGACGTAATCCACAGTGATACTTTCTACAGTCTCATAACGCTCTTAAGCAAAACTACATGAAGCCTTGAGCTATCCAGGTGCTTGAACGTACTCTGTGATTACTCTCCGCCGTTCCCGTTCAGTTCTGACACAGAACATTCCATTCTCTCCCAAGAGGCCACTTCCATGCCCAACTTCTGTAGCTGCTTGGGAAGGTCAGACGATCACCATGGCGACAGTTCTGAGGTCGCAGGTCAACCCAGCCACACTGCCGACTGGTGATGTGAGATGACAGCACGAGGGGCCACGGGGAACTCTTTGAAGTTTACACAAAAACCCGTCGCATGGACTCCATTACAGTCCCAGCGTGGGCAACTACTGGCACGATGTGAGATCTAATATATAAACGTCAGTTTGTTAAGCTGCTTTAGCGATACTACCGGCGCTGTGCAAGATAAATGCACTTCTGCTAAAAAGCAGACAGCATATTAAACAGTTCACCACCCAGCTTCATTAAACATCTCACACAAGGTATTTGTCAACCTAACTACGTCTACATTCACACAGCAGCGGAATACAGTTGTCAGTCCAGTTTAAAAGTGCCAAGTATAGTTCAGTTCACACACACTTTGGTTATAAAAAAGGCGCAAACACATATTATAAACAACGCCTTAACTAGGCCAACAATAATGTCTTAAAACTCTTTAAATCCATTATTACAACAATTCTTAAAATCCACTTTGTTAAAGTCAAGTTAATTTTTATAGCGCGCTTGATACAATTTGCATCAAATCAAAGCAGCTGTTTGTGAAAAAACATGATAAACAAACTTATACATATATAAATGTAGATATGCATCCTAATGAATAAAAAAGAATGATTCATAGAAAAAACTTCAATTGTGGTAAGATAAGTGATTTGAAAGTCAAAAGCATTGATATTTATTTTAGTCACTGTCACTTTGGTTAGGTTTACCGACATTATCCACATCTATCGTAAGAACAAACTCAAACATAACTTTGGTTATTTGTTATACAGACGGTTTATAGATGCACTGCTCCTGTAAGTTGTTGTATGAACAGGACAATTCGAGATTCACATCTGTTTGTAAACACGACCGTCAATGCCAAATTGTGTGAACATATCCTTTGTGCTCCAGCAGTTCACAAACATCTGAATATCACTTCCGAAAATAACAACTGCTTTAAAAAATGAGCCAAATTCAAATAATAAGTGGTTCTTATTGCACTGCAGCTGTCACTGGCAGCTTTTGTTGACGACAACACAATGCGGCTGGGTTCTGCGGACAAAAACCCACTGGTCACAGAATGGCCCAGACAACACATAGCTCAGCTATTTCCAAACCATTGTAATTGCATGCTGTGCGGTTTGTGCCATGTAAAGACATACCCGGGAATGGAAAAGCTAGATTTTCTACAAAACCAAAGCAGCAGGTTCCAAAACACCACAGCAGACGATACAAACGGAGATGGCTGGCCTTGATCCCGGCGCGCCAACGAGATGCAAGGAGCGACTGGCCCGCCACGGCTCTCCAATAATAACCTCCCAGAGCTTCCTGTCCGAGACTCTGTGGTCAATCTTCCCAGGCCAACTCACCCTTGAGCTATAAGCTTATGAAGACATTTCACCAAATTTAAAATAAACCTTCACCTCCGCCATAGCACCATCTGGGAGAACATATGATATTGTTCATCATCCTTTCATCACCAAGGACACGATTCAAATTAATTAATATTTTTTGGCCCAACAATGAGAGAAAGGGCATGCTGACTATGCATTCATTACATGCAGTTAGTAGATGTGGCAACAGAGTTGGTCAAAGTCTGGAGAACTTTAAATGGATGAGTTTAAATGGCTCAAGAAGGAGCCATGATGTTGTTGAGTACCGCCTGAAATTTGGATCATTATTCATACACAAGTGCCTCAACCTTATTTCAAGGTTACCATAGTCACTGAGGAAAAAGTACAGGAAAACAAAACATACAGCGCTGGTCTGCCTCTAGACCGGAACGTCCTCTGAAACAGAGGCAGTGTGAGCATATAAGATGATGTGGTGGACAGGAACAGGAAACAAATAGGCCTACCACCCAGCGACAAGGAATCAGAGCCGGAGGATCTGTGTCGCTGTCCTCGGTGTCATCACAGCGAGACGAGTTTTATCTGAGGTGTCACAAAAGCCAGCAGATAAATGTCCCGCAGGTGGTTAGCCCCTGTTGCATAACTACATGCTGCACTGTTAATCGAAGGTTTCTGTAGATCACTCCCGCTGTAGCGCAAGTTTAATATGTCTGACAGCAAGCCTCAAACCGAGCCTTGTCTTCAAAAACAAACAACGGGTTGCATTTTGTTCCAAGCATAATATCTTGGCTCCTGACGCAAATAGAAACCGCCAAGAAGGAATCTGAGAATCCAAACCAAGAGGTGGGATGCCAAGCCAAAGCTGCTGGCTCATTTTTCCCTATCTTGGAGTTACAAACAACAGATATATATAGAGAGAGATTTAAAAAAGTAGATATTAATTCCTAACTTTTAGAAAAATGCACACCATCTGGAGAGACTTTCATAATATTAGTGGTCAACCAGAGTGGCCAATGGTTGATAAAAATGCTTATAACATCACATACATTCCACATACACACTCAATCAACAATCGTTTTAAAAACAGAACAGCATTCCGTGTCA
This sequence comes from Triplophysa rosa, assembly GCF_024868665.1. NCBI lineage: Eukaryota > Metazoa > Chordata > Actinopteri > Cypriniformes > Nemacheilidae > Triplophysa > Triplophysa rosa. The sequence goes on from NC_079890.1 coordinate 2,784,825, forward strand.
AAAGAGAATAATCATTTTATTTCGATGGAAAGGGAATATTTGAGAACAAAATTAATTACAAACTGCAACTACACACCATAATTCTGTGTAGCTACAAAGTACCAAATTTTCCTTTAACACATCTTCAAAAGAGATAAACACGCCAGATGCTTTCCAATGGCTCAGCACTTTAATTTTGGGCTCTTCTGATCTTACTGGCACTATGTTGATCGCTGAACACGCAAACGCTGCAGACTACTCAATATTCAATGAACATTAATAGGATTCATTAGTTGTTTATTTGCTGCAGTCACAACAGAGGAAATCCTGACTTCATCCACCGAATTTTCTTATCGCCCATGCTCAGTGTCTTCCTCCATTAAAATAACAGATGAGTGTTTGCATTTCAGACTACGGTCCACTCTTGAACCAGTTAAACACTACACAAGGAAACACAACTTATACATCTGCATCAATGCTGTAGGCTCCGTGTAGCTCTGCGCCCGGTTGCAAGAAAACCCTTAATTCTAATTGTAACAGTATTGTTACTAATAGGGATGGGCGATATTATATCATTTGCGATATACCGAAAGAAATTCCCCACACGATAGGAATTAGTCTTCCCGCGATATAAACGATAAATTCTAGTTGATGACGTATTTCTTTGTGAGACCAATTCACAGCTCATATGTGAAGTGAAAAAGCCTATAGCGGAGGGCGGACGTGAAGCTGAGAAAGACTTTGCACTCAAAGACGAGCTCTAAATCTCATTTAGGTTGGCACTGTAGATGCATCCGAGTTAATGTTTAGTTTCACTTTCGTTTTATTTAATTTGTTTGTTAAGTATTTGTTGATAGTCATAATATGTTACACCACAACATTTAGTTTGGCTAAAAGTATTTATTTAAACATTCGTTAGATGTTATGCGTGCGTGCGCAAATTGTTTAATACGATTTATTGCCTGTTATAAACAGGATGAACGGAGAGTCCCGTGCGCAGCTCGCGCCCACATGTGCTTTCATAGCGACACAGCGCGCAAAGCACTGCTGCCTGTTTACATACAGTACAAATGCGAGTTTGTATTACGTTATTTTAAATACGTTTATGAGCGTATAAAAGCATGGATTATTTAATTAGATTTCTTTTATCCGCATTTTTCTGTTCTCTTTCTGTAGCGCGAGTCATAGACAGATTCAGTGTATGTTGCTGTGAGAAGAGAAGGTTCACACAGTTCAAGAGAGAGTGATTGACAGCGTGATGCGATCGATCGTTTCCACCCAACAATAGAATATATACAGTTTTAGGTATGACATGATGTGTTTATTGAGCTTTAGTTCATTTAACTTTTCTTTACTACAACCTTTGAAGTCGAATCTCACTATTATATTTTATATTTACAAAAATACTGTAGGTATATTTTAGGAGATGTTTGATTTGGGGTAAGTTTTACTTTTTGATAATGTTTGAGTTTCTGAGGCTCTAGACTACATGCAGCTACTATCACTTGACACAAAAAAACAGCGGTGGATGGCGTTATGGATATATAGTCATTTTTATCGTTGTCGCAACAAATACCAGAAATTATCGTTATAGAGTTTTAGGGCCATATCGCCCATCCCTAGTTACTAAGGGTTTTCTTACCCTAAGGGGAATCTTGCAACCGGCCCTGTACTGCAAAATCTGATGAACTCCAAGCATGAGCAAATTGACAATACCCATGCACATCCCCAGGACGATGAAAATGCCCACAGGACAGAGCTGGAGCGTTTTGGCAAACAAACACAACTAAAATGCAATTTAGTGAAAATGTTGACTTGGGCTGAAACCAAATTATGTACACACAGCCCAACTCAAATATAGAGGCACATAGCTCAAATCAAATGTTATCGATTACATCAAACCCAAATAGGTTTTCCCAATCTAAATGTCATGACATAATGACCATTATCTATGCGCTCAAATAACAGATTCGGGCTATGTACACAATATTTCGGTCTTTGGTTCTCACAAAAACTTTCACATGCCTTCAGCAGACCTGGAAAATAATCTTATCCAAAGTTCTATGGACCACTTTTTGAAAGATGAAAGAATTACATGGAAGGGAGTACAGTTTTATGTATTTATAGTGAAAGCATACCATTCTTACACAAAATAAAGTCTCATGGGTTTGTAAACATGAAAGTAAATATATAGGTTGACAATTTACATAGGCCACAATAAGATGGGGACCACCCGTATGAAGATGATAAAAATAAAATAAAAATGTTTTTGCTTGGCCACAAACACAATTCACATTTAAACACTTCTGTCAAATACTAATAAGTTCATTCACAGTAAAACTAAAGAAGGCACTTTTAAAAGGAGTTGCCTTAAGACACTTATTCAATGATTCAAATGAAGCTAATCAAAACAAAGCTTTGACTTTCTAAACAGAGGTACTTTGTGTAGGATTTATTCAATCCGAAATCTAGTATTAATATACAAAAAAATGTAACGAGTTTACAGAAAATCTGCATGCAAAATCATTCTAATTACTAACAACTTTAAACTAAAACCTTAGTGCACTACTAATTTACAAACAGTATGCCTGCTTAGTTCACCAACATAAAAAAATTAGTCTGAAAACAACCAAACACCGCATAACAACAAAATTGGGGTGCACATTAAATGAGTTTATAAATGCAAATTCTTGTTAATGGAGTTCGTTCTGCAGAGGTCACCGGCTCTCCAGGGACCTATCTTCAAAAACATAATCTCACACGAACAGGTCTTTAAGCAACACGCATTTTCGGTGCTCCAATTTGAAATGCAAATACCACATTTGCTGTGATCTCAACAAAAGACTTCAGTATCAACAGAGCAAGATCGATTTCGCGTATGAGAACATCAAAGTTCGAGTGCAGCGCTTTTCTTCAAATTAATATTCAGGGTATATATCTGGTAACGTTCAAGCGAGGTAATCTGGGTTGTAGACAGCTGATAAAAACCTATGCGCAATACAAATCATAGCTGGCTTCAATAAAAACAGTTATGACATCTAATCTATTCAGAAACGTAGAAAATATCACATTCTACTGGCTTTTCTCCCAGTGTGATTACTAACTAGATGCCTCCAAGCACATTAAATTGTTTTTTTTATTGCAGGAGACTTAAAGCAACACTAAAGAACTTTTGCTTATGGTTCCCCCATGTGGTTGATAAGCGCAATTGTCTGTTATCAGTGTCGTAAAAACTGTCGCTATATAAGCTTCACCGTGGGCAGCGCAATACACGTGAATTTGTTGACTAAGCAGAAACCGCTGTTACATCATGTCACTTCATAAACAGTGCATAGTGCATGTACTAAAGCACTCTTTTGGCCCCAGCGGGGTATACTACTGGGCTATACTAATAGCTCAAACTAGATTCTGAGGTATCAGCTGGTTGTTAGCCGTTAATGCAATGTGTGCTAACGTTAGCTACATAGCCCATTTGCAATCACCTAAAACACAACGCATGGACGTGAATGTGTTTAGTAACCAACGAAAATAATTTCCTGTAGTTATATTTTCGGAAACACACTCGCGACCAGGCGTTGTGCTTTGTGCAATAGGTGCAATCACTAACTTGCACTCAACTCGCTATGGGAATAGTGCCTAGCATAGTAACTATAGATACCGATAACATTAGTCTACGTGCATGAACTAAGGAATCAGCCACTTTTGACCATCAAACATTTAATGTGGTTTGGTAGTCATCGTTTACAAGCATAACTAAATTTGTGACAAGGCCCAATCATGCCAAGTAAGCTATTGAGACCCGGCAACATTACAATATCTCTAGTCTACCTTACGGTAATAAATTGTGAACCAGTAACATTAGCGCGCCAATAAACAACCTGAGCACAGCCTAATAACTAATAATCTCAAAAGTACAGGACAGTAAGAAAAATATTTACATATAAGACTTTCAAATCCAGTAGCAGGAAGGCTAGGTCTCCATCCGTTTTGCAACCTGTTGCCTCTTGCAGCTCGCGCCACTGTGTAAGTCCATCAGATATTGATTGGTGTTCAGTTCAATCCGGTGTTCAATCCGGTGTTCCAGCCGGCCTTCCAGCCGGCGTCAAGCCCTGTCCAGCCGGCCTTCCAGCCGGCGTCAAGCCCTGCCCAGCCAGCCGGCCCCGGGGAGACCCCCAGGGTCAAGGACTGTTCCCCCCAGGACTCCTCCTACGTCCCCTTGGACTACGCACCCTCAGGTGCAGCCGGGGACTGGGACTTCTCCCCACCTCCATGGACTGCCCCCTATGGGCTCTGGTTTGGCCCCTCCCCCCCTCCCATGTTTGTTGTTTTTATTGTCTCACCCTAGTCCCTTTGTTATTTTGTCTTGTCTGCCTCTTATTCTGTTCTCCATGTTTTGTCTGGTCTTGTCTTTGTCTCAGTCTTCCTTGTCTTGTCCGTCTACCCCTTGGTGAGCACCTGGAGGTGCTCATTAAAGGGGGGGCTTCTGTCATGGCTCTGCTTTCCTTAGTCATGTTTTTCTTGGTCCTGTAGCAGAGCCATGGCAAAGCCTTAGGTTATTTGTGAGAAAGCCATGAGATGTTTGTTTTTTGACGAGGGTCTGTGACACGTTAAAAATACAAACATTTTTTTCACAGATTTATTTTAACATGCAAACAGCAGCATAACGAATAGATCAACAACAGCATCTGCATTCACATATCACATTTTCATGGACCTGCAGCGTTTTGGACTGAGAAAAACTAAAATAATATAAATCCAAAGCATAAAATAAACAGGCAATAATTAAGAAATTATGACGAAACGAAAACACAGAAGAACCGGCAAAGTTTATTTCCGTCAGAAAGTTTTTTCATCAAATAAAAATCGCAGGCCTACCTCAATCCAAAGCTTGGCTAGTTTTTATTTAACAAAGTTGCATGTTTACGTGTTGTGGGGACAGTCTGGAGCCTGTTGACAGATAGACCCGCGGCAGAAAACACCCTTTCAGATGGCACGGATGTCCCAGGAATGCAGAGATAATGCCTCGGGAAGCGGGTTACATTTGCTTTCCACCAGACAGGATTAATATCCAAAGAGGGCACTTGGCGACATAAATGTCTTGGCTAGTGTTGTCAAAAGTACCGGTACTTCGGGTCCAAGTCGGTACCTAAAAATAAAAAAGTTGTCGGTACCTAATTTTCACAAGACCCGGTAGTACCGACGTACCGGATCAACCGGGTACTGATGCACTGTCTGACAGGTTGTAAGTCGGAAACTTTTTATAGACGCAACAAGACGTGATGAGCGGATAAGCGCGGCTCCGATCCACAAGAGATGAGCACAGAAATACTTCAGATTAAAGTCATATCAAAAAGAAAACGAACAGAGTTTTGTGGTGAAACGAGGAAGCATCCGGATTTAAGTTAACAAGTTCAAGCGGTAAGTTTCAAATTATGTTCGCGTTTGCATTATGAATGTTGTAGCATATGTTAAGTTAAAGGTTACGTCAAAATAAACATCCCTGTTTGAGTGTTAATTTGTTAGCGCCAATGCTAATCCAGTCAAGTGTCATTATTAACCATTTAATGCTTTTATAACTGCAATGGAGTAAAATTAATGGGAGGACAGGGTGGGGTTTACAGTACCTAGTATTTTTAGGCCTATCTGCAATCTATGTGCTAGAAAACTATCATACTAACTGCATGACTAGCAATGTGTATGTCTTGGATAGATAACTCTATTAGGTTTAAAAAACCACATTTAAACTAAAGAAAAATATATCTGTTGCATTTATTATTTTAATATACAGTTACCTTAATGCAAGTAATCTTGTGTAAATGCAGTATAAAAACTGAGGTTTGTTTTAATATTGCATATGCATGTTTGTTCAGTCAGTTGACTTACTGAAGTTTATTCTATTTGTCCAGCAACAGACTGAGGAGGATGTTCATCAGCATGAAAGACCCCAGAGAGCACACAACAGTTTCAGCAACAATTAACTTATACTTCATGTATACAAAATGGCATTGCTTTCTATACATTTATATTAACAATGAGCTTTATTAATAAAATTGTGTTTCAATTAGCATGTACTTGTGTTTTGCTTTGGTACCGAAATTGGTACCAAGAACCGTGGAATTTTACTGGTATTGGTACCGACTACTGAAATTTTGGTACCGTGACAACACTAGTCTTGGCTAAACAGATATAAATCCGATCTGCTATAGCCGTGCAAAATACACAATCACTACTTTATTCACAATCGTAAAGAGAAAGATTCAATAGCTCAGCAGTGACTTCACGCTCTTATACAGAATTTCAAAACACAACCTACTGTACCAATCTCCCTACGCCTCCCTTCAACCTCACTAGAAATACCAATTGTACATTTTAATTTTAATGATATTTAATGATAGGAGGCGGGGATGAGTTGGTCCTTTGCTTATAAGAGATGTGGAGACCAAAAGTGGGAAAAACAGAAGAATAAGATGTTGGACATTTAGGGCTGGGCGATTAATCAAAAAGTAACAGAACCCAGTTATTTTAAATACTTTCCCTTTAACATCCATGTCGACGGGTGCTGCTACCTCACTTTTTTCTTATCAGAGCAAAAGAGACTTAAAACACTGCATTATTTTTGGCCGTACACATATGTAAGACAGTATTAGAAACTGTAAGTGGTCTACTTGTACATGCGTACACTCACAATAACAACAAAACGTTGTGATTTTGTAAAATAAAGAAAATTAACAGGACGCGTTATCAGCCGTCTCTGTCTCAACTCCGCTCCCATATTTCTGAAACGCGTCACTAAACTGATCCAAAACTCTGCGAATACTTATCACACAAACATGAAACCTATGTCTAAAGAAAGCTTAAAATGTCTACTTTTAAATTATCCGATTGAAATCAAATATTCCATGTTTATGTAATATGCATGGAAGACAGGTACAGTTGAGAAATATTCTTCCTCCCGTTTTTGCTTGCGTTTAGTGATCACAGGACTTTTAGTCCAAAATTGTGCGTACTGGGGGAAATATATATATACTGAAACACGTTTACTTCATATTTCTTTAGACAGACTAGTGCTTAAGCTCCGTTCAACTATAAAAACTCAGTTCAACTCCGTCTGTTCCTTTCAAGCGACAGCTCTTATGACTGCAGGATGTGTCTCCAGGGTCCTAAAGTATACCCGATTTCTCACGACACATGCAGACAGATGATTTGCTGATTTGTGTTGCATTTGTTCTCCTGTCTTCAGCTGCAGCAAAGATGTGTATTGTTCGAAATGTTCAATAAATAACCATTAGGGCTGCAGCTATCGACTCTTTTAATAATAGAATGTTCTACTGATTTTTCCATTGATTAATCGGGGATTCGGATAATAAGTACTTTTTCTTTATTAAAAAGCAATACTAAATATACAAGAGAAAATAAGACAGGTCTCTTAAAATGAGTAAAACAACTAATTTGTTTCCTTTTTAGAACAATTAAAGTTTTTATTGCTGAAATAGCATACATTAATATCTGTGAAAACTAAACCCATTTAGTACATTCCATAGCCATATTACAACTATATAAATAAGAAACATGAATAAAAATAGAAAGAATAATTTCAAAGGTAAACAACTAACTTCAGCTCATGCATGATGCATTTAGTTTATATAAATTAGTTTTAGTTTCATTTTTTACTATTAAATAGTAATATATAGCGTATGACTTTTATTTTGGCAGGTTGTCGGAAGACGCTTATTTTTTAGCATGTCTGTTTCTTCACTCAAACAATAACATGTTCGTAAAATAAACTCTCAGAGCAACTCTGGAGGTGAAGTTCATGTCCTCATTCAGCGCAGACGCAGACAAATTCATGAGCATCACGCGTGTAGCACGTTAAACTGTGCAGTTCATTCACTCAGACACGCAAAACAGCCAGATGACATGTGTAAATAACAGGATTCGACGTCCACAAGTCCGCATCTAGTTTGATGGACTCAATGCAGCCGGAAAACAAGTTTCAATCACAAAATAGACTAAAACCAAGTAAAATAGCAGTTCACCATTTCAATAAGCTATCACTTATTTATCAGCATGAGACATACGTGCGAGTAGTGTTGCTTTCGTCAACGAAATTATGACGAAATATGGTTGTCAACGAACCTTTATCACGTGACGAAAACGGGACGAGACGCAACGTAAATGCTGGTCAAGTGACGATGACTATAATTAAATGTATAATGCAATATTGTTGACGAATAAAAACGAGACTAAATGTGGTTTACAAAATAAAAACTATGCTAAAATGTCTCTTCATTTTCATTGACCAAAACGAGACGAGATGAAATGTTATAACGTTATTTCGTCTGATGCTTTAACCTAGATGCGGAGCGGAATCCTGTTATTTAAATGTCATCTGGCTGTTCTGCGTGTCTGAGTGAATTATGTGCACAGTTTAACATACAACACGAGTGATGGTCGAGGATTCATCTGCGTCTGCACTGTATGAGGATATGAACACATGAACTTCATCTCCAGAGTTGCTCCGAGAGTTTATTTTACGAGTGTTTACTGTTTGAGTGAAGCTATCGGCAAACACAAAAACTCAAGCGTCTAGCCAAAGACCCGTCAAAATAAAAGTCCCGTTAAATTGAACACTCAGACAAAAAATACTTTAGTGAACTATAATAACTTTAAACCTCTCTAGCTCCAGTGCTAAGTGCAAAAATAGTCTGCATTAATTTACTACATTCTGTATGCTACTACAGGGCACTGAGGGCAGTCACTCTTTTCCTGTTGGTTCTTTGCAATGCTGGCAAATGTAACCTTCCAGTTGACTTGCCAAATCACTTCCATTTGTTTTATTAATAAAGGATATTGTAAGTAAAATCGGTCTGGGTTATGACAAATACTTTGATTTTAATAGTCACACAGCGAGAAAAAGAAAATTTGAATAGGAAAAAGATGCATCGAGAATTGTTTTATCATCTCGTCGCAGCCCTCTGAATCGTAATCGAATCGCATCGTGACGTGCCTAGAGATTACCACCCCTACCGATGGCCGTAAATTCAAATCAGACGTCTTCCGTGTCTGAAATAAGATAACCTTGTTTGAAATGGGTTTGGCTAAAATAAAATTTTGGTTTCGTCTATACTACTAGGTACTTATACTGACTGGGTTACATAGAATTGCATTACTAAAAAGAGACTAAAATACAATTTTCATTGACTAAAACTAGACTAAAATAGTCATGGATAATTCTGACTAAAATAAGACTAAAATGCTCAGTCTTTTAGTCGACTGAAACTTGACTAGACTAAAAACAGTATGAACGTGACTAAAACTAATAAAAACTAAAATGACAGCTTGACACAAAGACTAGACTAAAACTAAAATTAAAACAGGCCGCCAAAAACAACACTACGTGTGAGCAGACTAAAATGTGTGTGTCTCACGGTGAATGCGTGAGACTTGAGAGCCCTGTAACAAGAATAGAGTTTAGCAGGCTGTGCGTCAGTAATAACGGTCCGTGGGGAAACGCAACGCTCCTTGTGTACTGTAGTTAAATGGATTAAACGAGGCTTCGAGGCAACAAAATTTGCCTCAAGGATTTTTTGTATTCGAATTACTCGAGTTACTCGAGGAATCGTTTCAGCCCTAATAACCATAAATAGTTTGTATTTCCTTTGATTATTTTAAATTAATATGAGATAAGAAATGTTTAATTAGAAAAAATATATTTACAGTACAAACCATGTCAGTGAACTACAGTAAAAACTAAGAAAAATAAATAAATAAACAAAAACAAAATAATCGTTCAATAATCGTAATCGAGAGAAAATGTTCAATTAATCGAGATTTTGATTTTAGGCCAAATCGTACAGTCCCAAGACATTTACTGTTGCGTTGCGTGCTTGCATAGTCCGCTCCATGCTCAACCATGCATGAGACGTAAAAGCAGCAAAGAGAGAAAAGGTTTTTAAAATGCTGTCTAGATAGACATCTTACTTCGGAAGTCCAGAAGAGTTATTCAGTCTGTTGTAGGGCTGCCAGCTAAGTCCTTGGAGCAAACATCTCAAAAGGGCAAAAATGAACTCTACCATCTGCTGCCAAGATAAAAAACATTTAATGTCCTGGTAGACAAACGTCTCATCCCCAATCACTACTCTATCCCTTTAAGCTCTTGCTACCATCAATAAAATGAATGGATATTTAAACATTAATCAGCAGCGTGACATTCTGAAGCACAAGAACTTCACCACTACACTAGCTCAGCACAATATCAAGAGTTTGTTTTTCGAGTCTCACCCACGGCCTTGCTCATTTTAAGCAATTCCTTTCCATTCGCAGGCGATTTATCTCTGTGACAGGCCAAGGGGCATGGTGCGTACACCAGCCTGTCCTTGACAAATTGAGCCAAGGCCTCGGAGGGGGAAAAAAATGCAGACAATCTAATGAAATCTCACTCTATCCGACCATGTCGAACTACGCCATGCTTTAATTAAACTGTTTGTAGAGAAACCGAGCTGGAGTGGGCGGCAGGGTGCTGGTGCTCGACGAGGAGGACATTAAGAGTGCACCGTCAACACATCTGGCTTTGATTACGAACCCTGCCTCGGGTTCCGACTCCGTTCCTCGAATAAATCTTTGCTCAACTCAGGCAGCTGCGTTGATCCACAAAACTGTTCGCGTTTGGTGTGAACACAGCATAACAATCATGTTCCACGCTCTTTATTACTCACGGGAAAAGTTTGCTATCAAACAGTAGGTGTCAATGAAGACACGATTGCCGCGTGTTCGTGGCTATGTAGTTTACTTGCGCAAATGGCTTAATTCGCGTTTGGTGTGAACCCAGCATTATGAGAATGAAATTCTGCGAGCATCTTTTCAAAGCAGTTACGGTGCCTTTGCTCCAGATGCAGATTTGCAATAATTGTGTTATAAGAGGGGTGTTATTTCTTTGAAACTGTAGGAGATGGTTTGTGTGGAGGTGCGGTTAAAGCCCAGACCAAACCCCAGACAGCTGCATCATTACCCTGCTAATATCTGAAAGCTCAAGTTAAAGCTTGTTTTGCAAGTTTGAGGCGTGTCCAAGATTCTCAGGGATATCACTGTTCTGTATTGACATACTGGATGAATCTGAACATAACACTTATTATCCTTTCAATCTAATCCTTTGTTTTGTGGTTTTCTACCGGGTGAGAACAACTGTATACATGACATTTCAAAATCACATCTTGTGTTTCCTCTGAAGAACATGGTAAATGAATTGACTGTCTTTGGTTTACCATTAAATGAAAGTGCATTTATTTATTCTAGAATATGATACCATATATAAGAGGTTGCTGTAGTATTTAATAAGCCACTGGGCTGGCGCAAATTTCAAGAGGCTTGTCCTCAGATATAGGTCGTAACCATCCGTCAATGCAAGTCAGTTTTTCAACCCGTTTTATTATCTCAAGTGTGATTACTAAGAGAAATAATAGCCCACATCACCTCACCAAGCAATATTTCTCAGGAATCATTCATGTCTATAGCACAACCGTGCAGGACACGTTTCACACTGAAGTTTAATACTTGGGGTTAGAATTTCTTCTACAGCATCCAAATGTCAAACTGAAAATTACTTTGAGAGTAATAGCACCATTTAACATCACTCACAACACTAAATGTTACCCATGCATGAATGCAAGGTTAGCAAATGAGCTGGGCTGTATACAGTAAACGGCTGCATAGTTTCTCGTAGGAGGGTCTTACAGAAACAGTTTGAGTTTATCACACTTTTTACTTTATCTTGGGCAACAACTGCAAATAACTGCAGGAGACATCAGAAACGTTGCTGTGTTTAAAAGGTTAACAGCGTCAATATAACGTGTTTAAACGTTTAAGTCAAACCATCCATTATGTACAGAAACTGCAAAAAATCAACGGTATTCAAGTCAAAAACATTAAAACGTTTCCAGTGATTCCTAACTGAGTCACGCCGAAGAATATTACACACATTGAGTAAACCATCGCAAAAATCTATGAAAAAAGTGTTTGGAATTACAGAGTGGTATGAAAAACATTAAATGTAACATGTTACTGATTTTCCGCAAAATACAAATTTAACAAATCACATTTATTCTGCATAAATAATAATTGGTGTGAAGGCTTAATGTCTTATACATTACCTTATATAGCAATGATGGCTTTCAATCTCTTAAGCAAACACAAACAGTAACACAGTGTTATTTTAAGTTGTTTAATCATGAAATCCTTTAGAAAAATCCAGGACAGGAAAGTTGCTCTCATCATGTCTCTACTCGATAACACACAAACTGCAAATGTTTAACGTATTAAAGGTCACGCCTAACTGTTTGGAAAAATCTTAGAATGACCTACGTTTACGAAAAATGACGCATTACAATTTAAATTCCAAATTAAAAGAAAAAAATAGCAATAGGCTGGATGCACGGAGTGCTGCCTACGTATTTCCAGTAAAATCTCAGGGGGCGGAAAAGCTTCCGGGTGGTATTCACCCATAGCAAATGTGCTTTACCAGCGCTCGTTTTAGGGGGAATTAACGTGTAATATAGATTAGTGAAATACATCATATTGTTAAAATACTATATATTAAACATGTAACGGGAGCTATAATCCAAAACTTTTGTTTAGTCATGACCTGCAGCTTTTAAATACTGTACATGTGACTGTGGTTCCTTCAGGCATGGCTGTGTCCCATTTTATGAAGCTTCACAGAGATCATGAACTAGTTGCTTATTGTATGCATATTATTAGCATATTGGCTGTTTATTAGTACTTATAAAGCACATATTCTGCATGACCATATTCTACTTCTGTAATCCTACCCAATACCTAAACCTAACAACTACCTTACTAACTATTAATAAGCAACAAATTAGGAGTTTACTAAGTCGTAGTTAATGGTTTACTAATAACGGGAATTGGACCTTAAAATAAAGTGTGACCCAAATTTCTCTTTAATGAACCAGAACAAAATAGCCTCTAGTTAATCTTGCTAGCTTGTATTAATAACTGCAGCGGTGACACGTGGCAGATGACTTGTTTGGGATCTTTAACAGCTTGGAAGGGCACTTGGGCTTTTATCTGTTAAACACGTCAACAGATGTAAAAACACCTTCCAAACACAAATAAATCCTGCGAGACTGCTCAACAACATGAATCAAATGACTTTCTGGAGAATGTCAATATATTATGAAACAAGCTGGCTTATTCAACACTCTAAAAGCGAAACCGGCTTTCAAACTCCTGAGGTGGGATCTTTATTACAAAGAGCGTTTTGGCTAAACGGCACAGGTAGCATTCCTTTAAAATTCGGGCTCAATCAGCAGCATTCGTGGTTCAATGTTAACTTGTTTTCTACAAGCAAAATAACAAATAGTCACAAGCATGTGGATCTATATGTCAATATCTATCGACTGAGTTTAGGACTTCCACCGAGCAAGACCGATGCTTGCAGTTCTGTAGGAAAGTACAATCCATGGATCCCTCTATTCTCGTTCTCTCTGTACCACAGAAGACGAATCAATGTTCATACCTCATTAGCTCTCACTAGGAATATTCAACTACACTGTGATGTGTCTATAGAGAGCAGTAGAGGAGAGTCATGGTGTGAGAACGAAGACAATGAGAGCTGAGTGGTAGAATACATTTCACTACTGGTAAACATGCCGAACATTGCTGAAAAGTGCTTTAAAATCATGTGCAAGACTACATAGGAATAATTCAAGGTAGGCCTGTTGCGATAACAACTTTTTGTTTGGCAATAAATTGCATCAGAAATAATTGCGATAGTCGCTATTATTGTCATTTTATAAATATTTTATGCCACTGATTAATGATAACATAATAACGCAACATCTTTTTAAAGAACAAAAGCCATTTAATAGAATATTTGGACATTGAAATTGGAATGTAACCAATAACTGGAGTGTAAATATTTTAAATAAATAAAACAGACACTTACGGTCCTTAATTATGATTGGTTGATTTACATTAAAAGCCATTATGATGAAGTTCAGGGCAAGCAGAGCCCTTGATATGTGAACTCTGGAGAGGGCAGCAGGATTGTATGTCATAATGTGGCCGTTGGAAAAACAATGTCTCTTTATCTGGAACGACTTTTGAGTGGTGTTCCATTCGTGAAGTGCCCTGCAAAGGAACAAAAACGCTAAGGTGTATTCATACATGTGACATGTCATGTTTAAAGGCGGATAGATGATTTGGTAAGATGCTAACTTAAGTCTTTAATCATGATCCCACCCTCCATACAAATCGCCGTCCAAAGCCACGCCTCCTCCAAAACACGTGAACGCGCACAAACTAGAAGCTCTTGGATCAATTCCAATTAAATCATGTCTCATACACCAGTGAGAACATGATGTTACAGTACAAAGTAAATAACGTTACTACAATAGCGAAAACCGCTAACGTAAAAAACAGCTTTAAAACGGGATTAGATCCAGCATAGTTCCCATTAGACGCTGGGTAATACATAAAGGTCCAAAAACTACATAAGCAACATAATCAAAACCCATCAAAATTGAATCATAGTATGTACCTGTGCAGAAGTTACCATGGCATCATTTTTGAAACCCTTGACTCCCGTAGTTGCTCCCAGCGTGGAAAAGCAACACCAATTATAATAATACCCGTCAACACCCGTTTTGGCCAAGATTTTCCCAATTTTCACACCCATCTCCTGTTGAAACCTTCGGAACAAAATCGCAAACGGACCGAGTGGGAAACATCGGATAAAATGTTAACGTCATTCATTTTTATGTAAACAAACGCATATATAAACTCAATGGCGATATATTGAATCACCAAAAACTACCGACATCAAGTTTATATATCGCACGATAAGTCGATAAATTGACTATCGCGACAGGCCTAATTCAACGATAAGAGTTTATTCTTTAATGCTTTACTTGGAGAAGTCAACCGTCAAACTGATCAACAACACGCCTGCACAAACATGCCGAGTTACAAAACACAGCAAACTCTGATGCAATATTTATCTTGTAAGAACATCACCTTGTTTCTATGAAGCAGTATGATTCAAATAATGGGTGTTTCTGAGAAAATAGAAAGTTCCCATGCAGAATACGTTCGACTAGAGAAATGCTGAGAGAAAGGCGAGACCCGTACAGGCCCATAAATACCAGCAGTTCAGACTTGAACTATTACGGTCAGGCCTGCAAAGTGCCATTTTCTTTCAACCATCTTCATCGCAATAGCTTAAGCTCTCCAGGGGCCAATTACATCCTCGGAAATTTTTTCTCTCCCCTTCTGGGTCATTTGTGGCCCTTGGGTGCCTGAGTTTCATATCATCTTTCAATGCAATATTTTTAAGGAATTTGAGCGAGCTAAAAAAGGTTAAATGTGATACATCAACCACAGGAATACACACCGCTACAGGGAAAAACCGGCGAGCCTAAAACATGTTTGTGGTTCCCATGAATGTAGCACTGTTTTCCTACTCACGATCCACACAGTTTCAAAGAGAGGCATGGGAAGCCATCAAAACCCATAAATCATTTTACGGGAAAGTTTGCGCGTAAACATTCTTTTGAAAAATTGTATTACTGTATCAAGGTGAACTGTTTTTCTTCCTCTTGATGTTCCGCAATCCACTCCTCATAAAGCAGAAATTGCATCTTGGAAGGCAAACGAGGTTACGGGTTGAAATAACATTTGCATCCAGAACAAAAATAACCTGCATCTGGCGCATTTCAGGTACAGAAATACGTTTAAGGCAAGCAGAGAGATATTACTAGGCTGATCGCTGACACTGACAAAACCAACATTACATAAAAGTAATCAAGCCTCAGAGACAGAAATAGTAAAAAAAACGTTTGCAACGCTACAAGCTTTCCGCATAGTAATTTGTCCACTCGTGTAAAAACAAAAACACTTTGCATGACAGCAGACTTAAGTTATGGTGTATGGGTCATACACCGAAGTATACACAAAATGCTAGCAGTTACAAATGAAGCTGTAAGCAAAATCCAAAGGCAAAACCAACAATCTCCCAAGTATGGCTATTCTTACTCCAAATACGACTAGTAATGTCTCAGTTATTAATTTTCCAGCAGAACACATCTCATCGCAAATTAAACCAGACCATACATATGAAGATTGCACACATCCAACACAATCCACATTCAAGTGGTAATGAAAAAGCTCAACACACTAATCCGAATAAAACATTATAGATATCAGCTCCCCCTTCTAGAAATCGTATGACACTCATTAAATAAACATGGCATCTGTAACAGGAACGTTCTCTTAATGATGAAAAAAGCACAAGAGTCAAAGCAAAGTCATCAGGGTCCTGCAAAATTATAGAGTATGAATTCAAATTCAGAACATACATTTGCAAGACGTACATTGAAATAACAGGTCATAAGTCTTATAAACAAGGTAACTTGCCTCGCGTCTGGCATTCACATGCTTCTGACAGCATCTTTAATTGGATCGTCTTAAAAGAATGTTTCTGGTTCAGTTGAATAAGTTAAATAAATAAATGGCTATAAAATGTTGATCGACGCCGAAGGAAGAGAACACGGAGTGGTACATAAGACATGAAACTAGCACAGCCACATATCGGTTGCCAAAAACAACTACGCAGTTTAACAGTCCTAACAAAAACATTTGCCAGACAAAAACCTGTGATTGACCAATCAGAAGCAAGTATCCAAGAGATGTGTGTAATGAGCCATTTTATAACACCAGTCACATGAGGAGGGGGGCACTTTGATGCCCAAAGTGCCCTTTCCACCAAAGGGGGACCTCCCCCCTGGAAAGGCATTTGTGACAGGCCAGAAACGCGGTCGTGCATGGGCGGAACACGATCGCGAATGTCGGAACGCGCTCAGAAATTCTTGACCACCTGCATGTCAAAGTTGTATTGAACCCATACCATCCTTTAAACCTAACAATCTGCATGTCTTCACGTAGCAAATACTCTGGAAAAATCTTGAGACTAAAGTTTTAAACATCAGAAGCAAATATACTGCTTTGTACTCCTGGCACGATGACGTGCCATAAAACGTCAGCTGCAGACGGGATCTTGCGTTCTCTCAACTTCAGCACAAACACCTGCAAGTAACAGTCTGGTTTCGCAGCTGTGAAATCTTTCAAACAGATCCATTTCTGGGAATCCAAGCCCTTGTTTCTCCATCAGCATAATAATCAAATAAACGGAACAAGGGGGTGATTTTGGGTGGGATCCTAATAATAAAGTTGCTCTTTGCAGTAAACTACAGTACAACGTAGAAAGAAAATCCACCGTAACTTGGCCCTGGAGCATTCCAATTCTGATCTTAAGGAAATAAACTTAAGGATACTACAATGGAACGGATGGAACAGTCTTAAGTGGCCTCATACAGTCCTAAAGCCATGAAGCTGTACCAGCTGCCTAAACTCCAGCCCCAGGGGGAGGTAACAAACTGAATCCTGAGCAAGCAAGCAGGAAAATAATGAGATGAGGTATCTGGACGGTTTCCAGGACTCCACAAGCATCCACCTCTAACCTACTTCTTAAAAAATGGAGAAGGGAACTTTACTGTACTTAAGCCTTCCCTCATAAATCTAACAATGCCACTCTTCAATAATACAACCACACCACTTCCATTATTAAATGACATTCTCACTGCCTCACCAGAAAATCTTTACCTTTCAACTTTGCCGTATAAGTTTATCTGTAAGCAAATGTTGCCGTGCTCCAGAGAAAGTCAATGACTGCTTCATAACTCTCATTACATCACCTTATTAAAAAAATAAAATAGGAGAGCAAACTACGCTTTAACTGCTGAAGAAAAAGAGCAGGCGCTGTGTGGATGAATTAGAAGCTTCTCTCTGTCTGGAAAAGTAATCCCCCACTTGGAAAACAAATGAGAACTGTTAAAAGCATTAAGCCTCCGGCACTGGCGCAACAAAATGATATGCTTTTCAAACTCGGCCAACAGTGCTGTCAGCATGTCTCATCGAACAATGTGGGTCTGGGGCTCGGCCAGGTGCGATTTCTGTACAGCTGAGCTGCCGCGCTTTCACACTGAGAAAAGCCATGCTGCAATCTTATTACGGAGATCAAATAGATGACTTACGATGATCCACGACGGCTGGCTGGGCCAACAAAAACGATTTCATTTTCAAGCTCGGCAACATCTCGTACACTTAAGTTTATTTGGAAGTTTCATTGTAAACTTCAATGGCACTAGCCGCAGATTAACTTCAAACCGAAGCGTCGCAGCCACACAGTTTCAAAGAAAACTCCTTGTATTGAAATTGCAGATGGTAGGAAATGACACGTTTGTTTTTTTACCGTTAAGAGTTCTGGTTAAGTGCCAAACACTTCTGAATAATTCAACTGAATAACTTGTGAATCTTAGTGGGTTTTGCCACTTTATCTCAATAATAAAACAAGGTGTTTTTTAATGAACTAGAATAACATCGTTCAGTGACACAAGCCCTCAATTTCTAGCCTGACCACTGTAGTTTCCTATAGAAAAGCTAATACGCAGTCTGGCAACCACCAAAAATGGCAGTTTTATTAGCTTCCCTCCCCAGATATACAGAACCCACCTATATGCCAGAGTAGACCATGTGCACAAATTTCAAGCAATTACTAACCGCAGCATATTCTATGCTCTCTACAAAGTACACGGGGATCCATTCATCATCACGATCTGGACACCGGCCCGCCAGTCTTTGAAAGCGAACCAAATCCTTTACAGGGAGGAAGGGCTGCAATATTTATCTAAATGAATCACCTCAGCTAATGAATTGACTTTTTATCCCTGGAAAGTGTTTTGTTATTTAGATATCAATAACTCACACAATCATTAATGTACTCATCGAGGGCATACAAGTGAGTGAGGGTTGTTTTTGCAAAGAAGCGGAAAATAAACTCCAGGTTAGGTTAAATGACACACAATCCACATAAGCAATGATTAAACACACCGGCCAGAAAGTTATGTAGAAGCTCATTCCACACATGCCTGAAGAGAAGGGTCGAGTACACGGAAACAAGCAGAGAATGTCAAATGACACCCAAAGAAAGAGGAAGATGTTTTATGCATTCCATCAAAGAGCTGAGCACTCAAAACGCAACGTGCAGAAAATCTTCAGAAATTCATGAGTTTCTTCTGAATAAAGGACGAGAGGAACAACAGGATGAATCTGTGTCTTTACTAATGAGAGTCTCATGGTACGAGGAATCATTTAGAGACTGCCGTGTGATAGTTTTATCATTCCGATTAGATGCACAACCATGCTGTTCTCGAATTATTCTACAAGAACAGACGGGAACGAAACAAAGGAGTCCTAGAATGCATTAGGATAGAATTGGTGCATAAACATTGTTGAAAATGTTAAACCTGTTCTGGGTCGGTCAGATCTGACTAATGTTACTCAAAGGGGGTAGTTCAAAAAGTCTGTCAATGACATGTCTTATTTCACTCAAAAATCGAATTTATTTACACTCTTAGAAAAAACGTTCTTTGGGGTTCTATATAGAACCATAGGGTTTCTTTACTCAGTTTCAAAGAACCTTTTATGCCAAAAAGGTTCAATGGTATTCAAAAGGGTTCTATGGTTCTTTGGGCTCAACTTTGCTTCGTGCATTTGAGGTATTCTGCCATAAATGTAATTGGCTTTTACATTGGTTGGTTTTACACTGCTTTGTTAAATAGGCTATGCTTGATTGAAAAATAATGTTTGCATTCAGTACACTGCATTATCATTTTTATACGATTTTATTATTATTGTTATTATTTAACATGTAACAAACATAAGGGCGTAATGTAATAATATGGGTAATACTTCATATATTACTTGACCTTGTTTGCACAATAAGCAGCCTGACATTTGTATTTAAAATGCCATTTATATTTAAGTTTTATTTTAGATGTTTTTCAATAACAAACTATAAAATCGTGATTTCGTTTTTGACATAGAAGTAATTAACTTAATAGATATGATATTATGATTGTCTCGTGCGTTTCATCTCGTCGACGTGCACAAAACCTGTTTGAATTCCAACGGTCAAGTGCATCGCGTCGGGTTAACAGCCATTTCTGTGGCAAGTCAGAGAAAAAAATGTGTTACATAAATTACATGTTACAACATGTTTGTAAAATTATCTTGTGTCAGAATAGTTTGTGCACAAAATATCTATGGAATATGTTTCAAGTAACAGATGAATGATTTAAAACGCACAGTGTGAAACATTGTGGCAGCCAGCATTGAATAGACTTACAATACAAGTAAATAATGTTTCATTTTATATATATATTAGAGTTCATAAAACTGGACTACAGGTCTCAGCAACCTGTTTGCAAAGGAGTTGTCAATGTACGCCTGCCCGCTCGCAGGAGCAGTGCTGCGGGTTAGAGCATCACTACAGCAGATGTCACGTAGAACAGGGAGCGCTGAAGGAAGCGCTTGTTGCGGTGTGGTTTCAGACTGTTTCTCTGCTCAATTAAGTTACGTTACAGCAGACTTTTTTAAACAGTGTGTGAGTATATCATAACATTATTTTGAACAAGTAAGTTAACATATTGCATAGATTATGAATCATTTATTTCGGTGCACATACTCAGGAACAATTGTATAGTATAATGCTATGTAAGTCAACTGCATAAATGTAAATGTAAATGTATTGCTTGTGTAATACTCGTGTAATGTTTACAGTCATTAAAATATTTAATAATCAAACTGTTCTATTAAATGTTTTTTTATTCTAAATGTAATTCTACTGTGGTGTATAAAATAAATTTGTTTTAAGAACAATTCAATACATGTTCTCCAAAATCCATGAACATCTTTTTTTTTATTTCAGGATAAAGTTTGATTGTGAAGTACAACTGTACGCTTCTTTACAATATTGCCTCATTTTAATTCAAAAGTTAAAAAATACTTTACAATATTTCACAGTTATGTTATAGGAAAAGCTCTCTTGATTTTGGGATGAAATACGACCGGGACGGTCTGACATTCACAGAGGAATTCGTCTTTGGTGGAATTAGGGACATGTCAAAAAGAAGACACTTCATCATTTTTGTGCAATGAAGCGATACACCTTCCGTTAAAAGTAAACCTGAACACCAACCATCCGTCCTAACACACAAAAATGACATGACTAAACGCTGTACTCACATTCCCCTGGTTTACAAAGCCATGTGTCTTGGCAATCCGGTCAGCTTCCTGCTCTCCCCCTGCGATGTGGACGGCCCACGTGTTGATGAAAACCTTCTGTCCAATGGATGGTCGCGGCCCAGAGGTCACGAGAATCAGTAGTGTGCCGAGCGTCAATAAGGCGAGCCGGAGATCCATCAGAGATGATGGAAATAACCAAGGAGGAGCTGTTAATGTCACCAAGTCCGTCAGCACAGCGACCCACTGCGATACCTGCGCTGCTCAAGGCACATGTATGGAGAGAGCACCGGATGAGAGCTGGATTCGGAACGGTTTAGGAATCACCTGGGTAGGGAAAGAGGTGCAAGATTGCAGAGTGAATCATTTGAGGTAACGGTTTAACAGTGTAATTGAGGAAATGAATCACAGACCAACTCGTGTAAAAAAACAAAGGGCTGCACACCCAAGGCGATGTTTCGTTCTGCTGGTGGTGGCTAAATGCAGGGATTGGATGAAAATTAGTGCAAGGATTTAAGTTAGAGAAGGCATATTTAACTTGGCCTAATGAGATGATAATAGGTGCGTTTACATGGACCCGTAATAACCCATTTAAACAATCCTTAGTTTGAATAATTCACACGTAACCACGTCAATTGAAACTGTCACGATTATGAAGTTAATTAAATTAAATTAGATTAAATTGTCTGTTCTAGGGCTTTGACAATGATCACAATTAATTGTCATACAAATTGTCATAGATTTTTGTGAGCTTCATTAAATAATCGCCACAAATTATGGCAATTTAATTTAATCCCAGACTGCAAAACCGTTCAGTGTTCAGAATCGACTGTAAAATGCACTTAGAGTAAATAATTTGTGATACTTGGGTTTATGGAGTGTCCAACAACAAGTTGTTTACGTACCTACAAGGTGTAAAAACCCTTTCATTTCTAACAATAGGCAGTTATTATTACCTTACTTCTCGACTGACTCTCAAATGATTCGTTCGGCGATTCATCCGTCTAATCCCCTCCTCTGTCAACCTACTCTGATCTGATTGGTCAAATGGTCTAGTCTGCTGTGATTGGTCTACCGCGTGCAGTGTAGACATCTGCCCGGTTAACCGAAAATACATATCACGTGATTTATGCACAACTTGTGAGTGAAGTACGGTAAAATGCTGCTGCATCCGAAAACCAGAGGGCGCTCTCGTGCAGAAACTCCAAATACGCACTGCAGAAGAAGACCATAACACACGTAGCTCTAGGAAATGCATAAGGACATCTTTTTATCACTGATCCTCAAGCCTGCTCAGGTATTTTTATGATAATACAGTATATTTAGAATGATCATGTTTGACGGGTGTTGCTTTTTTAAATGCACGTTATAAGCGACTCAAACTCGCCCTGCTTTTAGATCGAGCAGCATTTCCTACTGATCCCAGAGACGTGCTTCACGGACAAGCTACGCATCAATAAAATAATCGATACCTTGCATTATCGCAGCCAGCTCGGTTTCAGCAGGATTTAGTGGTAGCTGCGGTTAACCGGGCACATGTCTAGTGCAGTGCCGCAAATGTAATGTAGGTGGGATTTACGAGGACTGGAGTGACGCAAATCTGACCTGGAACTGAAATTAGAGCGACAGATGACTCGTTCGCGTGATTCAGAGTCGACTCCTTTTTTCCCAAGCCAATAACTTTGTTATTCGTTCACTTTAGGCTTCACAACTTGGCAGACTGCTTATATTGACGCACAGCAACATTACACACTGCATGAAATGTGATTTTAAGGACATAGTAATATTTACTCTTCAAGTACTGTTCTTTTTTCATTCACACAGTAACACTGTAAATAGATGAGTATCATTTGGAAGCAAATGCTACTAACAAACTCGTATCAAGCTTTTAATTCAAGTTAAAGTCAGCAGCTATATCACAAGGTTTCGCTGTTTGAAGGTTGTGGAAAAAGAAAAGCTTCCTGCTCTTCAATAGTCATGTGACAAGTCATCATCCTTCACGATAAGACACCAGCAAAGCGAATATTGAAGGGAGGACAGCTGACTTATTCTTCCACTGAGAACTTGCATCAACTTCCATAAAGCAGCCGAATGTTTTTTGATTAGATGGGTGATTAATTATTAAAAATTGACAGCATTATCTGACTCATTTACTTTACACATCACACACACACTTTAAACTTCAAAGCTCTTTCCAACTCTTTTTGTGACTGTTCCGAATAAATAGGGTAGTGTCAACAGAACTGTCTGATGGTTTAAATCCAAGTACGGTAGGTGGAGCAATACATACTGAACCCAGCCGACCTGTCCCCACCCCTAATGGTTCATTCTAGATGGAAAAAATTGTTTTCTTCATGTACACAACAGAAGCAAAGGCCAAAAACAACTGCTGCCATTTCACTCAGGACAGACCTTTTATTCTGCGTGACAAATGTGTGGGACTCATGAGCACTGGCTTCAAATGACATGTCCCTCTTTACTCACTCTTTGACACACACACAATGTAATTATCACCATAACAATGTCAAAGAATGCAGTCAGCTCTGTACTTCATTGAAATCCAGACCTGTTCTACTACAATTTTGTTTGTACCATAAGGAAAGTAAACTTGCTGTATATTCTGAAACATAAATGGCCTTTCACACTTTTGGCCAAAACACATTTTACAAGACCCATAAATTGCCTCGATATGTGCAAATATATCTAGGCACCTACGTGGCAATCTGCAAAGTTTTAATCAGCCCATTTCCTAAACGTTAAATGAAACCACATATATTATATGCATTAACCACCAGCATTGTACATGTCCAAGCACAAACATTAATCAAGTCAAAAAAACACCACAAAATCAGACAAATAAAATGGGCAAAGAAAATCTAACGGAGAATGTGAATAACACAAATGAGTAAACAAACCGAAACAATTTTCCAATCTAGTAACATCATATCACCACACATTCATAAACGGTCTCAAAATCTGTAATCTTTGAAAAAAGCAGAAATAACTAGACAAGAAAATATAATCTTATACTGACAGATGATCAAGTCATAAAGTTATGAAAATTACAAGCAACAAGTAAAAATCTTGAGTGTAAACAGCTTTTTTGGTTAAATGGAAAGCCGCAAAGTTTCACTAAACAAACTACACACGGCTTATCTCTCTAGTACAATTTGTCAGGAATGTTCTAATGTCTGTAATAATTATCTTTATGACTGAAAACAAACATAAAATACTCACTTGAGCCCGAGCGAGTCTCTAGCCCTGCCTAGGTCGGTACTAAGCTAGAAGTGCGTAACTTTCCTGACAGCCATTTAAAGCTGTGCCAACCCTGATTTCAAAGTACACCCACATTCATGACATCACTATATGGTTAACACGTCAAAGGGAAAGAAAACCTGCGAAAAGGTCTGGAGGCAATAGAGACAAGAGACAACCTGTGGGGCATTTGGATTCAAACAAGTCCACTGTTTTAGTCACTGCTGAGGGAAACACAAATTCTAACAGGCAGACCTTTTCTTGCGGGTAATGTGTTCCATTTTTCATTTCAAAACACTGAAGCGAACGCTCTTTTCCTGAGTAACAGACAAATTCTGTTTCCTGGCAAGTCATAGCATTACACTGGAATTGGAAATGGCTGAAACATGATGAATAAGAATTAGAAGAACAAGTACATGTTCAATTTAACTTAAGAAAGAGACAAGGACCAGAGAAAACTTTGCCATTGATTATTCATGTAACAAATTATGAACGCCAGTTTATTTTTAGATGGTTCATTTGTGGGACTATTACATAGATAGATAGATAGATAGATAGATAGATAGATAGATAGATAGATAGATAGATAGATAGATAGATAGATCCACATCTCTTCTGGACTATTTTTGTCATTACTTTCAATTAACTTGTCCCATTTGATTTTTGGATGTATACATTTATTGTACACTTTTTCACATTTGCTTTTGACCACAGGTGTATTTCAAGTTCAACATATTCCACGTTTGAACAATATATCACTCTCAATTTAACAGTTTTAATTTAAAACCAAACAAACGTCTTTTTGACACGACGCCCAATGCACATTATGGACGATTTCTGCTTAACGTTAGTTAACTTTGTGGTTCACAACTTACTAACAACTGGGAGCGAGTGAGAAGTCTGCTTACTCTTCTACAAAACGATTACAACCCCACTGAAGCACGTAAACAAAACATTTACTTCAAGTTAAGCCAAATGAATGCCTTACCTCAACAGCATCTGTTTGATCTAAATTACTCTCCCGTTTCCTTGGACACAAGGTATGTCCACTAAACGGCGTAAACTCGTCCGCCTCAAAGCTGATATGAGCTTTCCCGGATTAAATGGAGTCCAAAGAGCAAAAGTTAGCTCGAGACGCCGATAAAGTAGTGTTTTAAAGACGACAGACACGCTCTTCGACACGACACACTGAACTGTCGACGATCTGACAGCGTAGAAGAGACTTATGAAGTCCACACGCACTCTCATCTACTGTACAATAGGGAAACTTTACTATAGGTTTGCTCGCGCTGTGTCACGTAACGAGACGCTGAGGCGTCACTGAGACCCGGTTCGTCTGAGCCGCCTTTGGACCGAGACACCGACATAGTTACGAACGCATGTTTGGACGTTTAAAAACGACAGAACAAGTAAATAAACAGAGTGTAAAATATCGCCCTCCAAGCACTGGACGAGAGAGGCGGTCTACGCACTGCTTCTCAGGAAATACGTCACAGCACGCCATGAGAAGCGACGTCAAGACGCGCCCACTTAAGCAAAGGACGCCGTGTTCGGTTTTCTCGCGCCATCTTCTGGATGCCTGCGCAGCTTATGTTCTGTGTGATTTGTCTTTATTTTAAGTCAACAAGATGTAAAAAGAAACATTGATCAATCAAAACAATACACCGATACATGCTACAAACAATATATTTTAAAACATCTTACATTTTTTGTTCAAATTTAGGCATTTTCCACCTATTTACATATATAAACATGTCTAAGTCAGGCCAGTAAAATAACTACACTTAAATAACATTTATATTATTTCTAATTGAAACATACTCACATAGGCCTATTTTTTACAAATGATTCGTCACGTTTAGCACTGGACAAATTTTTTTTTAAGTACAGAACAAGAATGTTTAATTACTGTTAAACTTTTTATCTACCCAAAATGTATACACGAATAAACAAGCCTATGAAATTCCCCAGTCTTTTACTTCTCTTTTAATGCACATGCGCAGTTGCCTTTCCCACGCAGGACATGTGGAGCTGCTGTTGCACGTGCGTACGAATCTGATAATTTGACCACAAACTTAATCACGAGGCTGTTTTTTTACATTGATTGTTTCTTGGTGAACTTAGACGTGTTTGTTTTTCTTATTTAAAAACAGCAGTCTCACCACTTTTCGAGTACGACGAAGCAAGGCGACCTCTCAATTCGAGATGCAAATGAGGCTAGTAAACGCGTCTCTCCAGCGTTCATCAGTTACCCACAGCTGGCTTAATGATCCAGTTAATGAAGCTCCTGAAGCCCGAACTCATTATGGTCACGCCAGCCGGGGTCATGTTTCAAAGTGTGTATTTCATTATTTTCCTTCTTGCTTGTCATTATTGTAATATTCAGGCATCGTTGGCTTAATCCCCAAAGGTCAGGCTACTGTGCGTTTAATTTGTCAGGAGTCTGTGTATGAAGCATTTCGAAGAACAGCACTCATTATGAAGCCGCACAGATTGTAGTTTGCTGTAGGCCCTATTGCATTATAAATGCATTAGAATGGAAGGAAAGCATACTTTAAGGCTTCTCTCCTGTCTGTAGTTAACGTATGAACTGTACCATTTAGATTTGTTTGCAAAAGTTTCATACAAACACAAACCCATATGGTCTACAGAACAATGTTTCATCTGGCTTGTTTATTTGTACAGTTTAAGTGTCTGAGTGATCATCTGTCTCCATAACTATGTTCTTAAAACTAATAATCTCATAAAACATTAGTAGGTCTTTAAAAATGTGCATTTTGTTTCTGTAAGAGATCTCTTACTAGCATAAAAAATGCACATCCAGCTATTGCAGAGTGTGACTGATTTAATACAGAAGTGTTTATTTGTGAGTTAAATAAAGTAAAACTTCCATGCCCTGATGGCATTCATCTTTCAGACCATTTTGTGTTTGAGGTGACATTTAATTATGTAATAATTCAACAAAGAGGAATAAATAAACCATTTTTTATCATCTGTATAACAAATTCCACAATGCACAGACAAAAACCAATAAACACTCTTTGAAGCTGTCAGCACAATGCAGTGATGGAGCCTGATTCCTTCCTGTGGAGACAAATCTATTAGTTTCACAGTGACATATATCAAAAAACAATTCAAAAAATGTTTTCCTTTCAGCTACTTTAGCATATTTAATTGTAAATGGGGTCGAAATACAAATAACTACTACAAAAGCTGGTCTGGACTTAAGCAGTACTGCATACCTCTGTGCCCAAACATGAGTTCCCCTTCATATTGTGCCATGCCAAGCGCTTGTCTCTGCTCGCTGTCTAGTTCTGCCCACTGCTCTTCTGTCACTGCCCACGCTTGTTCAGGGCTCAGCCAAGACAGCTGCATAGCACTGAATACCACCTAGCAAGAAATGTAGGTTAAAACCTTTGAGCTATCATAGGAAAGACATCTAGAGGAATCCAAATATGTCAGGCACCTCAAATCCTTATCACTATAACATCAGATTTTTATGAAGACAAATGTAAAAAAAATAGGAATATCTGTCACTCACAGCCAATTTTCTTGGAGGTATCCGAGCTATTGCAGCTGATGTCAATCCTTCTATTTGCTCTTTGATGAGTGCAGACATTATCATGTCGTCTAGCCCAGCTGAAAACAGTCAGTTGTCTTATTATGAGCTTGCGTGTGGCGAGTCAGTATTGTCCATTAAATTCATTGCAATGGAACCCTACTCAGTACCTGCCAAAGTCCCAATCTCAGTAAAGACCTCAGAGCCCCAGCTGCTGACTGGACCGAAGCCCAGATGATTGGATAGGCGTGATGTCAGCGTATCGGTCTGCTGCCCTGAACATGGCAGTGCGGTCTCCCTCAGAAACAAAGCAGCCACACTAATGGACACATACAGCACAATGCTTTCAAGGCTTTTGATGGGAATTTCATTGCTTTACCTGTGTAAATTGATCTCTTTCCTACCTTAGGTTGAACGGGTCTAGATGGGAAATTTCTGAAGAGGTCAAGCCACAAAGCAGATGTCCGAAGGAAACAAGCTCCAGCACACCAAGTTCTTCGGGCTTCCGTTTAAGTCGCCTCATTATGCCAAGAACAGCTGCTCTCATCTGTTAAAAAAGACTACTATGAGTTTCTCTTTGGCTATGCTCTCCGAATAATTTCACACAACTTGAAAACGCACGTTCTTAGCGTTCCATCCGTTGAGACTGCCAAGATTAGCTACCACAGCCAGATTGGACAAGTCAACAGCCTGAAGCTCTCTTTCACCCATTCCAGTCAATATACAGCCCAGTTCCAACACCCGTTCTGGTTTGAGAAGCCTCACTGGCTTATAAACCTAAAAGATAATGCTTGTTATATAAGAATGACTCAAGAATCATTCAGTTATAGTACTGGCACGACCACAAGTGTCTCAACTGGTCTGAGTTCCATCCAAAGTGCTTCACGTTGCTCTGCATCAAGCGTGCCATCCAGACCCATGAATTCAACACACTCCTTCAGCTCCCTCCTCTTCATTCGGTTCAGCTGATAGGACCTCCATGCCGAGGGGAACGTTCCTTTAATATCTGCACAGCTTGGAATGGGTCCTAATGAACAAATACTTACAATTAATCTTCCAAAGAGCTCATGATATTGGACGGATTGTGCAAGTAAATACAGTTCATGTCTCACCTCTTCTCATCCACCATTGACCTCTAATAATCTTGTGAATGAGGCTGTTGATCGTGTCGCGTAGTCCTTTCAAATCCGAGCAAGCTTTACCCACTTCGCTTTCTTTCCAAAGCCACTGGCTCATCAGGACCTGCTCAACTGTGTCTTTTCGTAAATCACCCTTGAAAGAAAATGTACAAGTTCACCGTACCGTGTACCAATCTTTAGTTCAAAGAAAATGCCTGTGTCTGCCTTACCAGTGGTAGTGATTTTATCTGCCGAGGTGAAAGGGTGAACACAAGTCTACCCACATGCTCAATGTCCCCAACTGTCCATGTTTTCGGGTCCCTGCAAACAAATCAATAGTCCTGTTTTTCACCAGGTCCCCACCATGCTTATGCAACATGAGTTCTTTGGTCAACTTCATCAGCTATTAACAGTTTGTGTACAAGCTAGACCAGTACCAAACCACCTCGATCCAGCATTTAGATTCACGCCGGTCTTTTCAGCTGGGATCACAGCACTGATGAAACTAGTATTCCAGTTTCAGGACCTTGCTTCCACAATGATACATAACCCCCAACTAGATAAGCATTTCGCAGATTAAAGCAAGACTGTGATAGAGTAGTCGCCCAGCTTTATCAAGTACATACAAGGACAAGGTTGAACAAATTGAAAATTACCCCAACATGCTCCTCTCTGTAAGCAAAGCTGATATTTGTCTGAAGGAATCAGAGGGCAGGCAATATTGTTTTAGCTCCTCCAGTCGATGTTTGAGAGCCTCTCTATCAATGTCAGCTAACGCATCCCTGTCCAAAAAGGGCAGAAGAGGACCAAGCATGTCCATGGAGACCCCAGTGAGGCCACCTTCAGAGATGCCCTATCAATAAACATGGGAATAATCGTAAAAAAAAGAAAAATGTTGATTAGAGTATGTATTATTATTCATATTGCACTACATACAAGTGTGGAATGTGAGCAAAACATTTTAAGTGATTTTGCTCTTACAAGTACATCCATAGCTTTCTCAGCCAAGGCAGCCTGCTTGTGTCGCGGCAGCTGCAAAAAGTCAATAAAGTGTTGTCGAAGGTAGGCCAGTACTCTTATGAGTGAGGAATTAGAAAGGTGCTCCATCATGGTCACCCTGTGAGACAAAATACAGCAATAAGACCCTACAAGTGAAGAAACGTGTCAATGATCTTTGTAAGTTGTAAGTGATCTTACGGTAGGTTTGCAACAAATGTGGGTTCCAAGTTGTTAAGGTCTATGTCTGCCTGTTTCTGTAGCTCCATCACAATACACATCCTCTGTTGAAACACGTAATAAATGTTGGTAATATTACTTTTTGGTTGCATGTGTGATAGCGATATTACTTTCCCTGCCAAGATAAGTGATAAGTTGAATAACATGATAATGAAATGCACTGCTAGTAAAGCACTTTTTCTAAGTGCCATGAGAAAATGTGACTCTACGGATATATTACCGCACGTTGGTTAATCAAATTATAGAAATCGTTGCAATTTGCATTTGGACAGTAAGTGCTTTTAGGTGTGATGTGTATATACAAAGGATTGTTTGTGGTATTCCTACCAAAGCAGGTCTGAGTCCTCCTGGCAATTTAGTGATAAACTGCAATAATTCAGTGAAGCCTGAGTCATTGACCCAAAGCCTCAACCATTCACAGGTCATCCCGCCTGCAATACGACCTAAATCTCTTCATTAGGAGAGAAACATTGTGCATTTGTTATTACATTTAAAAACAATGGAAAATGCTAATCATAAAACCTCACACTTAGCTGGTGAGGCTGACTGACCACAAAACTTCTGGTTAAAGGGATAGTTCATTAAAAATATATAAATTCTGTCATCATTTATTCATCACCATCTCATTCAAAACCTGTAAGATTGTCTCTTTTGTGGAATCTAAGAAATTTTGAGAAATGTCTCAGTGGTTTTGTATCCATACAGTGGACGTCAATAGGGGCCAAAATATATTGTGTTCAGCAAATGAAAAACTCACACAGGTTTGTAATGACATTGCAGTATAAGAATTCTATACTGGAGACCAGCATCTAATCGAAAGCTGGTCCTTTCAGGCGTTCGATATAATGAAGAGTGACAATCTAGAAGTATGCTAATGCTTGATATCACTTACAGTATTGATTCTCTTGTGATGTTCACGGTCCGATGAATCATTTTGAACAGCATTTGAGCCTGTTGTGTCAAATACAACAAGCAAGTCTGAGAAACTGGATAGCCCAGGAAGGTTGCATCTGATACACGTTTGGCTGAGACAAAGTCTCTTTAATGTGGGTGATTGTTAATTTATATTCTCTGGTGAGTGCTATTGTACCACAATAAGATCAATTTGCTTGATGGCAGTTGAGGGGCTCAGATTATTAATTTACTGAAAGGCTCCTTTGAAGCATAACAGATAATCTGCCAAAGAACTTGAGATCATTTTTGGCCAGCCGAGTACAGAGCACTGAATGTAATATAATCTACACTGCTTCCTCCATGTGTTAACAGCTGGTGTGGTGTTTTCAAACAAATTTTTGCATTTGGGGGGTAAATAAATAGTCTGTCTCTGTACATTTGATGACTAATACCTTACAATGACAGCTTGTGGGCTAGCATAAAAGCAAGTATCCGAAAATTTTGCGATAGACATAAAATGTTAAACGTATACCTGTTGATGAGACCAGGGCATATACTTAAACAGAGATATGTGACGAAGAACTGTCTCTCCATCTAGATCTGACATTAATTTCCTCAAGGAGACAAAAGGTAGAAGACAATGTAATCGCTGTGTTATGTTTGCAGATTTGCGTTCCAGAACCTGCAAACAGACAGCATGTCTTATGCAAATGCACATATTGTAATAAAAATGACCAAACAAAATCGGGTTCAACTTCAAATTATTTTGTACACAGTTGCTTTGGGAGCGCACACCTGTTGGAGTGCTAAAAGGACCATTGTCCGATGAGCAGGCTGAAGGTCAAATAGTAGTTGAGACCAACAGTGACAATCGGCTGTTTCAGTAGACTCGAATAAAACTAGCTTTTCCAAGACAGAAGGCCCCAGACCTGAAAACAACGGCTTCAATCTGCAGAGCGTGTTGGCACTAAGCTAAACAAGATTGATGCCATGAATAGCTGTAAGACGGTATGTATCATGATTTGATTCCATTTACTGTAGATTGACTCAATGCATACTTACGTTTGTTTCCTCAGCTATTTTGTTTAGTATCTGGAATGCCTACATTGAAAGTAATGGAAAGCGTTGAAATGTATATGGTAAAAAAATACTAACACCCACCATTTATCATTCTACTGTGCTTACCTGTGCAGGTGGGAAAGTGGGCACAGCGGGCAAAGTTACAATATTCAATAACTCGACTGAGGACAGTGTCTCCAAGAATGAAGCCCCCATTTGTGGCAGAATCCCATGTAATGAGGCCAGTGCCGAAGCAGATAAGACACTGCTGTTTAAAGATTTTAGAGCCATTCCAAGCCAGTGTGACAGCTGCGCAAGTAAGAAGTCTTTGTGAATACAACATGGCGCATTATAACAAAATGTTTGCTTTAAAAATAGTCATATGTTAAGAAAATATATGCTCACTCTGCCACTCCCACTAATGTGTCCCTCTGACACGCATCGTGCCAGCTGCTGCCACAGGGTGGATGAATGAGTTAGTGAGGACAATAACTGCTGTAGATCCTCTGAATTCAGGTAACATATGAGAACTCCTAACCTGTTGTGAGAAACATGGTCTCATCTTATGCATTTGCTATTCCAAATTGTAAAATGAGGCTAAGCTTGATTCGTACCTTAATACAGTGTCACTTGTAAGATTCTTTCCCTTGTTGAAAACAGTACGCAGAACATGGCGACCCCTTGTGGCATCCAGGCTGCTATTTCCCAACATCTCTATTAAGGGGGTGAGCTGTGGGTAACATTGCTTTGAGGGATTGAAGTGAAAAATCAGAAAAGTGTGACTCTGACTGAGGAATTACTTACTTGCTGAGATGTAAGCTGCTGAAAGTGACTGACTGGGAGATATGGAAGCAGAGGCAGAATAGAACTGAGGAAGTATGGAGGCCAAGTAGAGACATCTCCAGCTACATTGGACTGCAACAGCCGGTTTACAAAGGCCTGTTTCTGTGGGGACTTCATCTCCGAGCTGTGATCACTAATGGCCATCAGTCTGGAATAAAATGAGGCCATTGGCCATACTGATCAGAGGGTTAAATCATATCACGTATAGTATGCTTCAATTTAATCCACTTACACACTTTCATTGACCATAAGAGATGCAGGAAAGGTCATAATGTCAGAGACGGACATGTATGGTATGAACTGGGAGAGGTCAATAAAGAGTTCTTGTGTGACACGTGGAAACTTGTGAATGAAAGCAGCTGTCATGGTCTCCATGGCTTCTTGTTCCTTTGGAGAGACCTGTGAATGAAACCAGTCAGTTATTTGTAAGGTTGGTAATCTGAGTCAATAAGACAAATCAAAACTGATCAAATGTAAACAATACCCAACTCAACCATGGTTTGTTACATGTCTGTGTACTATAAAGTGGTGGCTACACATTATGGAGCAACATCACCTTGAATTACTTTCAGAAAACTGTTTTACCTGCATGGTTTCCACTTGAATCTGATCCCAACTCTGATGAACGTAGGAAAGGAATCGTTTTACTGCATCTTTTTCTGCTGACAGTACGACACTGCGAATACTATCCCTGGGCATCTGTAGGTACTCCTTAAAGAATATCAATCTATGCATTAGATGTAATGACAAACCAATAGTACAGTTTTGGAGGCCCCCATGTTTAGCTAAAGAGTTCAAATACGTTCAGAGAGCATGAGTTATACCTGCATTAAAAACCGTAAAGCAGAAGAATTGACCTCCCTCTGAATCAGGTCCCACAGGATAGGCTGCTGGGGAGAAAAGCCTTTGAAACGGAATGCATCAAACTTTATAACTGAGATGAATTATTAGAGTAATAAGAGGAAACCTTAGCAATGCTTAACATACACTGAAACAGCTTAAAATTTCTTCTTTAAGGGAAGAGTTTTGCTCCCTCTTGAGGAAGATGCCAACAGTGTGAAGAACACTCATGGATGCATCTGGCCGTAGAGTTGCCCAGAAGGAAGCATTGTCCTGGAGGCTAGACAGAAGAATAGCCTGGCCCAGGCCTTGACGCACCTCTTTTTCTCCTTCCTCCAAACCTTCAGAGAGTCCCACCACATAGTCTAAAACTTGCAGCACATAGCTCACTGTAGCTAACCAGCCTGTGCGTTCATCCACTACTACTTCACATAGGGTGAGCTGATGAATGGCTTCCTGTAGAATCGGCAAGGGGTTGACACAAAGTTGAGAGGTGTCAAAGTCATATGGGGCTGGAAGCATGTCAAACAGTTGCTGGAGGACACACTTGCTGTCTTGTTTCTCTTTAGAGTTCAGACAGTATTCTAATAAAGAAGGCTGCTGTCGGACCAGCATGAGGTACAGCGTGTTATTTTTGCAAATATAATCCTTCAGACCTTCAGTAGTTCTGCAAAGCTCAAAAGTGGTGGAGTTAATAAAATGTTCTATCTTCCAGTTTGAGTAGTCACAGAGTCTGTCTTTGGACCCACTGGAGGAGTGAATGGGGTTGACTTTAGAGCAGTACTCCGCTGCCCAGCTCCCATCTTGGGGTACTTGCGATGACTCATTACCACACAGAGAGGCAATGAGGGCTGTGTTATTGGGCAGAAAACATTTTCTGAAATCCTGAGCAGTGATAGCTTTGCTGCTCAGCAGCGCTAAGCAGTTCTCAGTGGCATCTGGATGAGATCCCCCAGAAACATCTGTGGAGAGCTGAAGACAGATGTCATCGATGCTTGTGTGGTTGATGAACTGGTAATCCCTAGCAGATTCTACCTGAGTAAACACACAGTAGAGACATTAATATTAAAAACTGTAGGATTTTTAGTGGAATTATGCTAAAAATAGTTCACAGTACCTGATGAGCATGTTGCAACCAAAATGTAGAGTTGGCACACACGGTTTTGTTAAACTCGCGAGCAAAGAATTCGCTACAAACATGAACCCATAAAAAATCCTGCTCTGCAGCAGAGAGGTACCAAGCTGCGTCAGAGCAGGTTGCATGGAGGTCTATCCCTAAATGGCTGATTTCAGGGTCCTGTGAGCCGTCATTTCCCTCGAAAAGATTACAGTACAGAAAGACCGTAAAATTTGAAACCCCTGTGAGACCAGGTAAAGAGTCGTTGCAAGCAGCTTCTAGAATTTCATCAGAAGGTGAAAGGTCCAGGTCGCCATGCTCATAGACATTCAGCCATTGCTGGTGTTGTCTAGAACTTCTAGATGATAGTTGTTGTTGCTTCGAAGTCCTTTTTCTCTCTTCTAAAGAAGGGCAGGACATGAAAGATGGCCTGCTGGGTAAACCCTCTGAGCGGAAACCCATTGCTTCAGCGTTCCATGTCAAGTTATGTCTGATTCCCCTGTATCAAAAATGAGGGATTATAGGACTTGATTTGAAAGAATTTTACACATAAAAGAGTTTAGAACGATCTACTGTTTCTCATGACACTTACCACAAAATCAGTTGTCTGAGGTCACCTTTACAAAGAAACAAAAGTGAATGGAAAATTTCAGGGCGAATGGTTCATACAAATCACAGATAATCATAGAAGATTGTTAATTGAGGAAAATGGAGAGCCAGCCACTGTATTATACAATTGAACCTGATGTAATTGGATACCTGAGCACATAATACCAGGAGTGTATGGTTACCAACATAAACAAAGAAAGGGGAGATTATCCAGGCTATAGTATTTAGTGTAACAAAGATCTGGTTAATGACTATCATGGCCATTGTGATTTTTTTAGTGAGCCATTACTATCATACAGCAAAAAGTAGCAAATGATTCTATCTTACAGGTAAACCGTTATATGTGTTACAGACTTTAGAGTCTACATCTGTGCTTTACTTGCCTACTGAACATCTTCCATGATGACTGTACTGTGGTTCTCCAACCATGGTGCTCACATCATCCAGCAGTGCCTTGGTCATATGCAACACTTTTCGTCTCAGGTTACCATACACCCTGCGGCCAACGTTGTGCAGGAGTCCATGTCTGAGGTTATCCAAACCCTGCAGGAGAGCAGGATTACGCTCTGCAAACTGTACTGCCCTTTCTCCTGCATTTGACCTTGACAAAGCTTGCAGGAGCAGTGCCTGCAGAGAAGCAAGACTCTCTGAATCAGAGCCCGTTTGGTTCAGTAAGATTTGCTCTTGACGTTGCACCTCAGGTGGCACTAGGAATGGCTTAAAACGTCCTGTGGAGAGAGCCGCGTCTCTTTGACTGTTTTCCACACTTAAAGGGTGTAGACTGACTACAGGCTTCCAGTTTCTGGTTTCCATAAAGCTGAGGAGCTGCTGCAGCCAGCTCAGATTGATGGCACAGTCATTTCGTCCTTTCAGGACACAGATCAAACCCTGTAGACCTGCAACAGCTTGGCTGTAAGTCCCGCTAACCAAAGCTTGAAGTACAGTTTCGAGCAAAGCGCTGATGGTCTTCCAGTTCTGGGAAACAAAAGTCAAGATGGGTTTTTGCGGCTGCTGCTCGGTAAGGGTCAAAATGCTTTGTATTAACCCTAGGAGCCCATCCCAGTGTGGGCTGCCTCTGAGAGACAGAAACAGATCTTGAAGCTTGAAACTGGGTCGTGGAGGAGTTTTGCCATCCCGTAGTCCAAGTGATGTTTCCCTTGCAGTTTGAAGCAAAGTGTAGAGCAGGTTCTCCCAAAACTGGTCATTGCTGAAAGGTCGCGGTCGATCGTCTAACTCTGCACTCATCTCTTGCAAGTACATGGAGATGTTATAAAGGAATCCTGAGAGCCTGTTTCGATCAAAGGCTTTATTTAGAGATGGTAGACCCGTAGATTTTCTTGGCAAGAAACCTAGAGACTTGAGACCTCCCATAATGCTCCTCACTATGGAATGAATTTGTTGATCTTGCTGTCTTTCTACAGGTGGCTGTGTCTTGTGAGGATTCCAGCCTCCAAATTTTCTCCATATCCCAACCAGTTCTTTAAAAATGGCTTCCTTCTGGTCTTCTTTTTTACTCCCTAAGTATTGGTAAAAGCAAAATATTGAAACGTTTGGTAAACAAATTGAATCATTTTGATAGTACCAAAAGACAAAACGAAGAGCTAATGTTGTCTTACCTCCATTAATCGCCACTTGTCCCAGTAAAAGAGAAAACAGGACAATTCCCAACTTGGCCATCCTTAGATCCATTGACAAGACTCAAGGTAGCGAGGACAAACTCATTTTGTTGATTTTTTTAAAATGGTGGCTGCATTAGGGTTTTTTTAGTAGCTGGCGGAGACACTCGGAGAGTAAAGTGTCGCACTATGCAGTACACATTAAACCTTGATGACCATTCACTGTCACTTGGCTAAACTTTCACAAAGAAAAGCTTACCATTTTAAGTCAATATTATTAACTTACAGGCTGTTTGGTTTACATTCTACAGAACTATACAGATTTGCCTTATAGAATGACACTTATTTGTTTTGTATGACACCTTCAGGTTACTGTAAAATAGACAGAAAAAATCATTCTTTGAATACTTACGTACTAGCGATTGATTGTATTTAATCCTTGCCAAATTCATGCAAACAGAAAATAGGTTGAATCTGTCCTCTGACTTTCTATCTTTCCTCTCTCTCCTTCTTTCTTTCTCTCTTTCTTTCTCTCTCTCTCTCTCTCTTTTAGCATTTGTCACTTTGTGATCTGTTCCCCCTCCCAGTCTTTGAGATTCAATTGTATCAAGTAAAGCAGCTTCATGTTTCAGCGACATGGTCCCGTCATGTGCCAGCTGACTGTGCTGGAGTCAGAGGGCAGAGGCAGTGATGTAATATGAGAAAAGAGAAAGGCCAAGAAACTTTCAGAGGGTTTACTCTTGTATCACAAGGTAATTTCATCGTAATTAACATTAAAGTAGTTACAAAGGTAGGTCATCACTGAGGCTAAAAGGGCCGCTGCAGATATACAGTAGATAATGAACATGAACTATGTATTTCAAGCTGTGAAAAATATGAATCTTGTTAAAAGTTTGTTGAAACAAATATATTTTAAGTCTGTTGATGGGATCAGTGTTATACAATTTAATGTCTTTCAAAAATATATTTAGCATTGTGTTTACGTCAATAATCAAAGCACAAACACAAAGTTTGATTTGATTTAATCACTACAATCCCTTTTCAATTCCTTTCAATTCAGTATGACACATCTATCTCATGAGCAGTTTTCCTGCAAGCCAACACTTGAACAAACAAAGTTACCCTTCAACACTAGACAGTGTCCTTTTGGGTATTGTTTTACTTCTGTGGCAGCCTGCAGGTCGCCTACAGCTGTCATAAAACAAAGCATCCCTGAGCCACCATCAGCAGACAATCAGGCCCTTCACTGATGTTTGAAATCATCTCGCTCTTGTCTCGGGCCTGTCTGCCGCACCTGAAACCCGAGCGGGATGAGTGAAAGGCCCCGTACAGGCTCCCCACAAGCCCTTTAATTCTGTGTTGCTGTCGCCTGCAGCGGAACAATAACTTCCTCTTGTATTATTGATGCCCGAGGGAGCGGCGGTCAGTCAGCAGTGTGGAGCTCAGTTGGCTGCAGGAATATTAAATGAGAAACTTTACTCTCCAACTCAAATCGCACACAGCAGTGAGCTTGTGTTTTGATCTGTGTGACTTTAAATGAGTAAACATTCACAAAGATTAAAATATTGTATTGGGTGCTATCAAACTGGATTGTCTGTATAGCATAGCAATACATGTTTATTGAGGTAAAAATCATCATTTATAGGTGGAGACTTGAGTCATTTTGAAGAATTACTGGATGAAAAAGTTGTTTAAAAGCAATTAGTCTTGTTGAGTTTAAGCACTTAATGGATCCATTGTCGGCCAACTCAAGTCATTAATCAGTTTGATTTGCCTTTTTACATTTGAATGTAGTTATTTAGCAGTTTACAAATGAGGAACATCTCAAGTTTGACATACAAGAGCTGATATCTGCACTTACACTACCAAGATAAAGCTACAGCAGATTTTCGGCTAGTTTTTTAACAATGTAACACTTTTTTTTATAACACTTTCTCTGAAGTGCCTTGAAATGCATGTGTTTGATGCATTGACAATTGGGAGGCTCAGAGATTATGTATTTTAGTATGCAAAACCCGGAAGCGAGTTAGCATTTTAGGACTTCTGGTTCCATCGCCCTAAAGTCTATGGGTTTTTTGAATGGGTTTTTGGTAAATCGCCTGAAATAAGGTCTGTGGTTAACAAAACCTCTAAATATTTTCACGTTTTATTCTATGACATAAAACACCAGTTATAACCCACTTGTGATTTTTAAAGCCTTATTGTGTCTTAAAAACGGTTGCTAAAAGCGATGACTTCCTTTGGCGGGGACGTTAGACGTCATCGTGTATATAAAGCTCACAAATAATGCAACATGGGCACGAACCTCTTAAAACGTAGATGCGGATTAATTCACGGAGTAATTACTTAGCAGGGAACACATTTTTAATAAAGTTTGATAGAGGCTTGGTGGTGGTGACGTTGCTTTTGAGCGACCTTAAAGTCACCATGAAACGGAAGTTGAGATTGACTTCTTTTCCATATAGTGATGTGTACCCGAGTGAAACGGCTTCTGAAATTAGAAACAAATGTAGGGTGGGGCTTTATTTTGCCGTTCCCTTTTTGATTGGTTTGTTGTAAGTTGGGCCTGGAGGGGGGGGCTAAAAATGCCTGGCCATTGGTCAGTCAGTATAGTCCTACCTCTTTTTTGTTGCTGATGTCATGTGGTGAAGAGTTGTTGTTGAGAGGGGGAGAGGAGCTTAATGTTTTTGATTAAAGATTACAAGTACAAATGAATGAAAAAAATGGTGTGCACGGATAAATGATTTATAATAATCACTGCAACACTGTGTAAAACACTTAGAATTTTCCTGTTTGATTGCATGGTGACTTTAAGTGTAGTCTGTTTATAGCATCCCCTGTTGAAAAAACATGCTGGTTTGGTATGTTTTGATGCTATATTTATTTTAAAATATAAGTTCAATAAATGCAGTCTGAGATATATAAAAACTATGACGTTTACAGCTGATCACTTATTGGCCCATTGGGCAGGCGGAAAAAAGATAAGAAATAAACCTATTAAAGGAATACACATTTGAAAGAAAGGCACACGGAAGAGGAGATATTGTTATTGATGTTCTGTAACTCAATCAAGTCGTTGATAATAAAAAACAATTAAGCAACATGATAATGGGAGTAACAATCCTCTTTTCTCCCTCTCTTCTACTCAACAGATCAAGTTCCCTCTCTAAAATAAATATAAATGAAATAAAACCCTTGCACATGACATCTCAATTTTACGTAAGCGCTGATATGAGTAGTTCCTCCAGTCACAAGACAGTCATGTGCAGTTTAGTCACACCGGGAACCTCGAACTCCATGTCGCCTCATCGCTCTTTCCATTGAAGTAGCCTTTTTTTCCAACAGGGGGCGATCGAAGGCTCAGAAAATAACGCTAATTCAAATTACGGCGATTTGTCTCGTTGTAGACATTTTTCATGAATAATCGTTTCCCATTTTGAATACGGATAATTCAGCAACTTAAGATGTTCAGCTAGTAAATCGAGTAAATAAATAAAAAGCTGGATGATAAAAGCCGCGACAGCAAAGACTATATTCTCAACGAGTCTCTGCTGTTCTATTCCTAGTATGATTGTGGGAAAGTGCAACGCTCAGTTGCCAATCATCAAACTTTATTTTATCTATATTTACAGTTGATGTCAAATGTAATATTGGCAGGTATTATGTTGTTTTTGTGCGATCTTAGAGGGCGATTTTAAATACATCGCTTTCCCCCAGTAGATAAGGCTTTGTCTTGCGTGACTGAAATAGCTGACTGTGCCTCGAGTATGATGACTTTGCTTCGGAGGTCTTGACTGGTACGTCACAGTACGTGGGGCGGGGCGAAGCAGTGACGGGGCGCGTAGTGGCTAGTCCTCGGCGGATAAACATACCAGAGTGAAATCTATCTAACCACCAGAATGAACCTAATGGTCTAATAAAGATCCTAAACATGGGACTCATCATTCTAAGCCAACTCCATATGATTATGTGTTCATTTATATTTTATTAATCCGTTGTTGTCAGTGTTTTTAAAATGATGGAGTTCCTGCTGCAGGTCAAAGTTGGAGCTTTGGTCGGGTTGCTCTTTTTAACCCTGCTTTTTGGACTCATCCCTGCACGAATGAAATGGTTTCAAGTCACAAGCGGAACAGGTGAACTCGTCATTTTAAATCCCTAACATACGTTTTTGTTTTAGCCCTCCTAACACAAACACGGTTGTTCATGTATGTATGTATGTATGTATATATGTTTGTAGCGGATATACCTGTGCACGTGATCATGCATGTGACCTTTCGTGTGTATCGGATATGTTTATGTGTATGTTTGTATGGATTAATTATGTATACAACGTATGGCTCTGTCATATCGTAGGACAGACACATCAGAGTCACATGATGAGAATAGAGCTGAAAGGCAGAAATATAGTGTGACGTTAGAGAAAGAAGTATAAGTTACCACTTACAGATGCTTGTCATGGAGGAAATGAAACTAAGGTTCTGTTTTAATATGCTGCTTAAGCAAATAATGCTGCTAAACATGATTTCTAACAAAAAAGATCAACAAACAACTCACAGCAATAGCTTTATAGTATAAAATATTATAAGTCAAATTAAAGTAATTTCGTTTATAGTATAGTATTCTTTTAATTCATGTGACCTTACACAGTAAGATATCACAGACATGGACTTGTTAAATCAGCAACAGATGTGTAAGATTGTGCCTTTCACGCATTTATGAGCCATCAAAATCTTAGGTGTATAAAATGTCATCAGCACTTTGGTTAGGTTATTTTTAAAGGGACAGTTCACCCAGAAATGAGCATTCTTTCATCATTTATTCGCCCTCATGTCGTTCCAAACCTGTGTGACTTTCTTTCTTCTGCGCAGCACAAAAGAAGATATTTTGAAGAACGTTGGTAACCAAACAACATCGACTACCATTAAAACCATTTCTCAAAATATCTTCTTTTGTGTTCCACTGAAAAAAGACCTGTCATAAACAGGTTTTGAACGACATGGGGGTGAATAAATGATGAGGGATTTTTTTTGTTTTGGCTTTAACTTTTAGTGCTCTGCTTAGCTTAATGAAACACTTGAATGCTCATTTGTTCCTTGTTTATGGTGGATATCCCATGTAGTGAAACTGTGATTAAAGAAAACATTGCGCCATTCACAGCAATGGCATCGTTTATCAATGTGTTGTGTGTTTGCATTGTGTTTCTCTGCAGAAATCCACAAGGCGGTGCTGAGTTTCGTGAGTTGTTTTGCGGGAGGCGTCTTCCTATCTGCCTGTTTATTAGACATTATCCCGGACTACCTGTCTGACATACATGAAGAACTACAAATACGAGGCCTTGATGTGAGTGCATTCTTATGCCATCCCTGATGTATGAATTCTTTTCGTCAGGTAAAGGGACAGTTCACCCAAAAATGAAAATTCTGTCATAAATTACTCAACCTCAAGTTGTTCCAAACCTGTATTACATTTTTTTGTTCGGTTGTACACAAAGAAAGATATTTGGAAGAATGTTAGCAACTGAGATTTCTGGGGCACCATTGACTACCATAGTAGAAGAATTCTTTCGAATATCTTCTTTTGTGTACAACACAAAATGATACAATCATTTTTTCTACTATGGTAGTCAATGATTTACGCGAGGGGGCGTAAATCTTGACAGAATTTTTATTTTTGGCTGAACGGTCCCTTTAAATGAAGCGTAAATTATTTCTTTTCCCACCAGAATGGCTTCCCGCTGGCAGAGTTCATCATGGCATGTGGCTTCTTCACGGTCCTTATCCTGGAGAAGATAGTCATGAGCTTCAGAGAGAGACACAGAGGTGAAGAGAGGGCCCCTCTGTTAGCCCCGGTGGGCCACGGGCACGCTGACGGACATCACTCGCTGAACGACCTGGAGGGGAGCGGCCACCACGTCCACGTGGACCTGCACGCTCACTCGTCCTTCCGTTCCTTCATGCTCTTCCTGTCTCTCTCTCTCCACTCCGTGTTTGAGGGCTTGGCCATCGGCCTGCAGACCACAGACACCAAGGTGATTGAATCGGCTCTTCTCTGCGTTTCGTTTCTCAATGCTGACCTTGCAAGATGCCTGATAAGGTTTTGGGTTCAAAGGTTATAGCGTTAACAGTTAAGGAATGCCGTTTACACTTCCTCACAGCATTGTGACTTTAAATTTCGCAAGGTTTTATCTCTGTCCAGACAGATCTGTTTGCTTGAGAAGTTTCACATGACGTCATTTCATGCAACCACACTGCACCTTTAAATGACACGGGTGGTTTTCCCATCAAATCTCATCTCAAATCAAAGAGATAGTTCATCCAAAAAAGAAAATTCTGTCATTTACTCACCCTCAGATTGTTCCAAACCTGTATAAATGTCTTTGTTCTGCTAAACACAAAGAAAGATATTTGGAAGAATGTCAGTATCCAAACAGATCTCATCCCCTATTTATAGCCATAGTAGGAAAAATAAATACTATGGGAGATCTGTTTGGTTACTGACATTCTTCCAAATATCTTTCTTTGTGTTTAGCAGAACAAAGACATTTATACAGGTTTGGAACAATCTGAGGGTGAGTAAATGACAGAATTTTCATTTTTGGGTGAACCGTCCCTTTAATATCTCAATTTTTTGCTCTTAGACATTATTTACGTCGACAATTCGATTATATGGATGGCAAATGGAAATTTCTTCCCAGAAAAAGAGCCAGCAATCAATTTCATTTCATTCACTCCTCAACAGGTGTTGGAGATCTGCATCGCTATCCTGGTCCACAAAAGCATCATCGTCTTCAGTCTGTCGGTGAAGCTGGTTCAGAGCGAGGTCAAGCCCCTGTGGGTGGTTCTGTACGTGACGGTCTTCGCCATGATGTCTCCCCTCGGCATCGGGATCGGCATCATTGTGATCGAGGCCGAGCTGGAGGCCGGAGTGTTGATCCAAGCGGTGCTGGAGGGGCTGGCGGCCGGAACGTTCATCTACATCACATTCCTGGAGATCCTTCCACATGAGCTGAACTCCCCGGAGCGGCCGCTGCTCAAGGTTCTGTTCCTCCTTTGTGGTTTCTCAGTAATGGCCGCCCTGAGTTTCCTGGGATGAGAGACGCTTTTATATCTCGACAAAGACCGCTTGAGGAGATGGCGCTCGGCGGGATGAGGCTTTCAAAC
Source organism: Triplophysa rosa (assembly GCF_024868665.1). Lineage (NCBI taxonomy): Eukaryota > Metazoa > Chordata > Actinopteri > Cypriniformes > Nemacheilidae > Triplophysa > Triplophysa rosa. The sequence continues at coordinate 2,829,266 of NC_079890.1, forward strand.
GGCTCGTGGTTTCAGTGAACTTGTTTTACAAAGGAGCTTGTTTTAAAAAAATTCAATTGACTTTTATAAAGCACACTTTGAGGAAAACATGCACACAACTTGGGGCAATTTTTACTTGAAGTTAAGATTTCACTTTTTCACAGTGAATCAGATTCACTTTCAGATATTCTGTACAAATAACTGACATCTTTTTCTGTCATGTTTCTGTATTTCAGCACTAACTTTATGTGCCACATTACCTGTCAGTTTGCTGCCAAACGTTCGACTGAACATACTGACGTCTGCACTGATGATTCTCTATAAACATTTGATAAGATTTCACAAAAAAATGGGTGGAACTCAGCTGCCATAACAGATCGTTTTCTATAATCATATTAATGTGCGATTTTTATTTTTTTAATTGAATTTCAAGTATTCGACGCGTACTACAAACATATGAATGAACATTTCAAACATGCTGAATTAACATGCAGTTTTATTGTGTGTGCCTTTTTACAGGATTAATGACATTTGTGTTAAACACTATCAGTATCTGGGTTTGCGTACTACTGTCTGTAGCAGTTATGTTTTTTAATCTGTTTCTAACAAACATAAAGTAAAACCTAATGTGTGTACTGTTATTACTATACAAACCGCTCTGTTCAAACACACATAAGTGGGTCAAACAAGACCTCAGTACGTCATCTTCTCTTGCAATACCATCTTTAGCCTTTAGATGTCAGATTTGGGCACAGAAATAAGTGAGATTTTGGCTGTTACGGCACTATTTTATAGTAGTATGTGCTGTATTTACATTTTCTGTAGTTGTGAAATACCCGGCAAGGTACTTGTTACTTTTTACTGGACTTGAACCAGAAATAATATTAACATATCTTTCTTAAAGGGATAGTTCACCCAAAATTCTGTCATCGCGCGTGTTTCAAACTTGAAAATTATTTTGAAAAGTGTTAGCAACTTACTTTTTTCTGTTGAACGCGAAATGAAAAGCCAACAGTTGCTTTCCTTTGCAAACTGTTGCACCTTCGACTACCGTTTATTTTTCCCACTGTGTAGTCAGAACGAGACCGCTCGTTCAGTGAAGGGCGTATTCGTTCAGCACATTCAACCAATCATATGCTCTGTCAAAGCTCACACTCGAACGCCATTGGCTCGTGCTTTAGTCACTCTTTTAGCCAAGACGCTCTGTGCTCTAGGGAGAGATTTCAGTGAACGAGAACGATTCGTTCAAAAACAACGATTCGTTCACGAACGTAACATCACTAGTCAGTGATGTCCCAGAAATTTTCATTTTTCCATATATCTTTTTGTTTAACAGAGAAAATAAATTTATACAGATTTGGAACAACTTGGGGAGGTTAATTCATGACTGAAATTGATCACATTAAGATGTTTATACACAAAATATTATTAAAATAACTTTATTCAATGAGATAAATAACCAAATGCGACTGAATTATTCATCCATGTGATGGGAGTGGTACGTCAGGTGACATTATTTAAAACTTTAAGGATAGAATAAGGAAATTACATCACAACGTATACCATGGACTATGCATATGTAGTTGCTTAACCTGCAAGAATATTTCAAGGGGAGATCTTTTCTTGATCTTTGTGATCTTTTAGTGGTAAATGTGCTATTTTATTTAAATACTTGCACTGCCGAATATTAAAATTGTGTCCCTGATTGTCAACCGCTCTAGACCACAAGTCCAAGATTTTTCTGACACACCAATTTCCCTTTTTAAACACCGAAAGGCCGTAGTGGTTATTTTGTGAATTCAATAAACTTTTCCAATCATTTTTTGTGGCAAAAAAGACAACTCTATTAGGACCCTTTACCCATAATGCATCATTGTCATGGTATTTAAATCGCCCCCCCCAAAAAAAAAATTAACAAAAGAGCAATAGACATTCTGTTAAAAATAAAGTCACTTTAAACATGGACACAGAATGAAACATTTGAGGTTTCTTGCACACATCATTTGTTTGCAGATATAGAAATTGTGTTATCAAATGCAACCACATGTACATGAAGGCAATGCGTCTTCATTCTGTATAATGAAAGAAAAGCAACTAATGAGTGAAATGTAAATGAAAACAATGTAGCGAGTGTAGCTGATCTGTGGACAGTGACGTGTCTGTTTGTGTGTGTGCAGTAGAGCAGCATATGGAGGACTAAACCTGCAAAAATTATAAATAAATGAATGTATAAATAAATAAATATATAAACGAATAAATGTAATAATATAAAAATAAATACAGGAATGAATGGTTTGATAAAACAAAATAATTCGTTTTAGCTATTATTGATCTTAGCTTTAACTTTTCTTTTCATTTTTTAAATTGATTTATTATTTTTTGTGTCCATTTTTAATTATTTTTAATTATTATTATTTTTTATTTTTAGATTATTTTATTTATCCTTTCCTTTTATTTTTACATTTATTTATTTATACGTTTATTTATTTTTATATTTATTTATTATCGCATGTATTTATTTCCACTTTTATTTATTTATTCTTGTATTTATTCTTACTTTTCTGTGTCTTGTATGATAATTAGATGGGTTGGTCTTGCCTACTATTGGTTCAGCGTAGATTGAAGCGTTTGTCTGATCGATTACTCTTGACTTGTTTTGGACTAACGTCACGTCACTCACTGATCGTTTGCTTCGTGTATAACGTTTATGGCGTGCGCACAATTAGCTAGAGAGTTACAGCATTTAGCCAATGAAGTCGATAACCATGCATCAAATGACTATGTGTCATTCAGATTAGATGCATTTATTGAGGATTTATTACAGATTGACGGAGAGATAAATGACAAAGTTCTTCTAAATCTGTGCGAGTCAGGGGGTGCTAAGGTGGTGACCAAGTTCCGGTTACAGGTCCTCTGCCAAAGAGGTGCATGAACGACCTCAGCAGATTCGTCGATTCTGAAAGCACAAGACGACTTGATATTAAGATGTCTAATAAACACAGACTTTCTTGTTACATGATTTTGACATTCTTGTTAATATTGCAAATTATTGGTATGATCGCCCGTAACGGCTGAAGCGAGGTGAAAAAATAAATAAAGCGATTTGACACGGGATTCGTGCCCATGCAATAAAGCGAGGCAGTGTGTCACTACGGTAACAATCACACTAAACTATTTCGCAATGCTAGCTGCTGCGGATCTTTGCAATAATATCAAGATGTCACACAACAATATGCAGCTGGATGAATCAAGGGAATATGCCCGTTTTAACTTGTGACCTCTGTGTTATTTATCTCTTATGAAATGTAGTTTACGAGTACCGTTTAGTAACCACGTCTTTTTAGAAGGAATGGTTTCCATTTGATGGCCCCTGTAGTGAAAGAACGATGCTCATTACCATGTTAACTTGTGACTTAAGTTCACTATGTCTCAATTCATTTACATTATGTTACATCATGTTACATTAAATCTTTACGCTTTTTCTAACCGAAAGGCTGCTTATAACTATCACTTTGACAAAGCGTTAGCTTGCGACTTCGGTTTACAAGCTCATCTGTGTAGTTAAACCTTATTACATTTTGTGCTTTATGATTTTCACCAGTTGAACTGTAACGCCACCATAGCATAGCACCCTCTGACTCGCACAGACTTTGAATGTGCTGCAAAGAGGCTAACAACCGAGGGAGAACTTTTGTCATTTATCTCGCCGTCAATCTGTAATAAATCATCAATAAGTGCATCTAATCTGAATGACACACAGTCATTTGATGCGTGGTTATCGACTTCATTGGCTAAATGCTGTAACTCTCTAGCTAATTGTGCGCCCGACATAGTTACTTAACGTTATACACGAAGCAAACGATCAGTGAGTGACGTGACGTTAGTCCAAAACAAGTCAAGAGTAATCGATCGAACGCTTCAATCTACGCTGAACCAATAGTAGGCAAGACAAACCCATCTAATTATCATACAAGACACAGAAAAGTAAGAATAAATACAAGAATAAATAAATAAAAGTGGAAATAAATACATGCGATAATAAATAAATATAAAAATAAATAAACGTATAAATAAATAAATGTAAAAATAAAAGGAAAGGATAAATAAAATAATCTAAAAATAAAAAATAATAATAATTAAAAACAATTAAAAATGGACACAAAAAATAATAAATCAATTTAAAAAATGAAAAGAAAAGTTAAAGCTAAGATCAATAATAGCTAAAACGAATTATTTTGTTTTATCAAACCATTCATTCCTGTATTTATTTTCATATTATTACATTTATATATTTATTTATTTATACATTCATTTATTTATAATTTTTGCAGGTTTAGTGCTCCATAGCAGCAGGGTTCTGTGCCGGACGCATTTCTCACATGCTCATTATCCACTTGTGTTCACATGCCTGAATGAACGACATCTTTATAAACTCCCTGCACTAAATTTGCCTCACTGCACTGACTGAACTCCAGTCACGATAAAATCTTCAACTAAACTCTTTGTATGTTCCTGTAGCTCCGCTAGTAGAGCTTTGCGCTAGCAACACAAAGGTCATGGGTTCAACCCCAGGGAACACACAAACCGATTAAAACATGTATATCTTGCACTGTACAGTGAGTTGCTTTGGGTAAAATGCGTAAGATGACATCTGCCAAACGCTTAAATGCATGTAACGTAATGTTTCAAAATAAGGATATGGCAGCCACATCACTCCATTACTGAAAGGCCCAGTTTTTCAGTTAATGTATGTATTTATGGTATCCCTTACAATTTAGTATTAATGTAATATAGTATATTCGTGTTATTTTAAACTAAGATTAAGAAAGTATACTTTCAGTCAAATTTTTATACTTTTCAAAATATACTTACGTTTACATACTTGACTAATATGGACAGATAAGTGAAAGTATATTTGGTCTTGTACTCAATCTTTTGATTGAGGTATAGGCTACTTAAAAGTATAATGAAGTATTCTAAGTACTTGCCCTGTAATTGTGTTTACTAGTCAGTTAAATATCTAAATAAGTATGATAAATTATATAAAAAAGTATAAAAAAACTATTGTTCCTCAAAAACGATTCATGTAATGTACAGTTCAGTTAAAGAGAACTTCCAAGTTTTGGTTGACAAAGTGCACCTTTTCTGACAAGGGGGTTTATAAAAGGGAACTGGATCAGAGATGTTGAGGTATGATTATACTTTTTGTAATTTTTACTTTTAATAATAGCATTTATTGTCAAATTCACGTCAGCTGTGACAGTTTTGCTGCTTTTCACAGATACGTGTACATCGTGTACAAGGCTGCTGCGGTTTGGGAGAAATTAGTTGTTTTACTGAAATCTGTATTTACTGGTTTTATCAGATGCAGTCTGTGACTAAACTTCATCCTTTAATCCAGATCATCAGAGCTCAGAATCAACATTCTGCCGTAAATAAGTCAACATGGGGGTCACTGGTAGAGATGAGATCTTGATTTGATAACGTTCTCAAAAGTATTTTAGTCTCGTATGTTTCTATTAAAAAGGCAGTTTTTCAAATGTACTGTACTGTAGGTGTTCAAATGGGGTGTAAAATCAGAATTTTGATCAATTTGATGAGAAATGTTCATATTGAGACAAATCTGAGCTCACTGATGTCTCGGCGAAATAATAGAGACATTTAAGAGATCTCGTTTGTGATCTTAACACACCGTTGTGTAAAAACGAACACTGAAAAATGTCATAAATGTTTGACCTTCTGTCCAGGTTATTTTAGCTGGGATAAGTGGTGTGTTGAATGAATGTTTGATTTATATATTGTCAATTATGCTTGTGTTGAAATATACAGCAACTACTGATGAGTTCCTTGCCGGTTGCCATTTATGTCCCAACCCCCCATTTTGTCTTGATGTTGTTTCTTTGTTGGCCAGTTTTGGCTCGTCCCCTCATGATTTATTATGTAGATTAGATGAATGTGTTGTGACAGGTTAATCTCACAGTAAGGAACGTGAGAGATTTGGGGTTCCGTCTCTTCAGCCAGGCACTTCAGCATCTCTCTCGGCAGAGGTAAGTAACTCAAAGTCTGTCCGTATTACTTTAAGCTTATAGGCTAAGAGAATGCTGGGATTGATTTTGTGCACGGACTGCTAACTAACACAATCGATAGATCTTTTTCTTGTTTGTTTAATAGGGTGATAAAAATGTAGCTGCATGCTGTGTGTTGCAATAAAAAACATGTTGCAATAATGTTGCTTTCTAATCATGTATAGATATAAAATCAAAAATATTTTATATTATTTCTGTCATATCAAATATCGCTGCTGTCTTTCTGAAACCTTGCACCTCCATATTTCTTGATTTTTACGTTTTGCCATAATTCAGTAATATTAGGCTATTCACCCTTTATGTTTGTCACTGGGTTTAGCAATAAAGAGTATTAAAAAGTGCTTGTCAACTTTGAAAACAAAGTATTTAATCGTTTGAAAAGTACAACGTTTTGTCAATTTCCTGAATAACTCGAGAATGGACATCCGAGGTTTGAGAAGAACAGCGACGGTATGCATCAGCAAATCAGTAAAAATGGGCTAAAACGTTTTGTGAAAGATCATGAAAGATCATGGGACAATTTTCATTTAATGTAAATATAAAGATGCATCGTAAGAAATGTTGCTTTTGTTTTGCAGTTTTGATTTTAAGTCACTGGAGGATCGGTGCATCATGGCTGCTGTAAGTCCACTTTTTATTTGTGTATACTTCCATATGCACTTCATAGACCGCTTCGACTCCCACTGTTAAGTGCACTCGGTAGGATGAACTAATCCGTTGTTTCTCAAGATGTTCTGCTGGGTCACGTGAAGGGGATTATTAAATAGTTAGGGCTCGGTCCTCAGAGTAGGGGCATGAAGACATGAGATTAGTTTTCTCTAAACATTCTTGTGCCCATGTCAAGCGGGACACAATATAACGCTTTATCGTTCATTTCATCCCATTAGACCGGAACGTTCCGTATGGTGTCCGAGGAGGAACAGGCGTTACGTGCTAAACTCGAGCATCTGACTGTTAAGGACCATGGGCCGGTGTACGGACCCTGCGTCAAACTGCCAGATCACACCACACAGAAGGTATCGTCGCTACACACTGTACAAGCACTACAAAGCTTTCGCGTTATAAAACTTACAAGCTGTGGGCAGTGTTGGATGTAACTAGTTACTAAGTAATTAGTTACTGTAATTTAATTACTTTTCCCTTGAAAAAGTAAAGTAAGGGATTACTCTTATTTTTCTGTAATTTAATTACAGTTACTATTGATGTAATCAAACTAAATACTTTGTGTAATATATGTGTGTGCAATAGTGGAATTGACATCAAAATTCAGAGTCTGACTTTAAAATCTGTGCTTTAATGTATAATTCTCACATTTGTAAACCTTTGGTCAGTTAATAAGAGTACTTTATGTAGTTTTATATTATTTATTTGAATAAATTAAAAGAGCCCTTTCATGCCTATCCTTGAATCACTTAACTAATCAAGGTTGATGTAGGATATAGAAAGTAATTAGTGATAAGTAACTAAATACTTTTTGGAGAGAGTAATTTGTACAGTAATCTAATTACACTATTGAATATGTAATGAGTAACTAGTAATTAATTACTTTTTGAGAGTAATTTACCCAACACTGGCTGTGGGTTCTAATCCCAAAATGTCTCATGTATGTGAACATTTCCTCTTTTTATAGGCTAAAGATGAATTAAGTGAAACAGCAGAGAAAAGAACGTCATCTATAAAAGAACTGAGGGCCTTGATCAAAGAAAAGGCGAGCGGGGACGATCTCCACAAAGCTGTGGAGGAACATTTTTGGGGAAAACCCGATTCACTCCTGCTGAGATTCATACGTGCCCGCAAGTTTGATGTGACAAGAGCACACCAGCTCATGAGAGGTCAATAATAGCACTTGATTTAATCATGTGCTTCTCAAGCACCTTTAAAGGCTAGTTCCAAAAATAAAAAGGATTTCTTTTTTTCACCCTCGTGACTTTATTCACCTTTCTTCTGAGGGACACAAAAGAAGATATTTTGAGAAACGTCTCGGTGGGTTTGTGTCCAAACTATGGAAGTCAATGGGGGTCAGTTTTGTTTGGTTACCAACATTCTTCAAAATATCTTCTTTTGAGTTCTGCAGAAGAAAGAAAGTCACACAGCTTTGAAATGACATAAGGATGAGTAAATGACGAAAGATTTTTTAAGAGAACCACCCCTTTAACCCAGCGTTTCTCTGCTACTGTGTAACAGGTTTTTGTGACAGACTAAGCATGCTTTTGTGTTCGTCTATACTTCTCATCATTGAGGACCGATGCTCTGCTTTAATTGGGCTTTCTCAAAAGGGACCCTTTGTACGCAAATAGGGCAGATTGTTTTTTCACAGGGACTGAGAGATTGCTGAGAACAGACTATGCTTTGATGTTCTGGGTATTCCACACAAAAAGAAGACCCTGACCCATAGAGTCATGCCAGCCACACTCACATACTGTACATGACTGAACCCTTCAATAGAGAATCGGGACTAATGCAAAACAACAATTCAACATTCACTGCTTAAAGAAACGGTTTACAAAAAAATGATAATGACCCCATCATTTACTTGCCCTCATGCCATCCTTATTCAGCCAAACACATTAGAGTAATGTTGTTAAAATCTGAATATTTTTAATAATTAAACTTTATGTTCAACTGAGAAAGTCTGCAATGACATGAGGGTGAGTAAATGATGAGAGAACCTTCATTTTTCTGTGAATTACTGCTTCAAGAATCATCTTTGTCTCAGATGTTTTTCCTGAAATTTCTATAAAAAAAATACAAATGAGCCCATCTGCCGGATTATGACATACTTTTTAATCCTGACTGGTGTAACTGTTCTTTGACAGGTTATGTGTGTTTCAGGCGAGATTACCCTGAGTTGTTTGAGAATTTAACCCCAGAAGCCGTACGCAGCACTATTGAAGCTGGTTACCCCCAAATCCTCTCCACAAGAGACAAATACGGCCGAGTGGTCCTGCTCTTCAATATCGACAACTGGGATTTAGAAGAGGTCACATTTGACGAAGTATGTAGGACGTCTATGATGTTTTTATTTATATAATGTTTAAATGTAAAGTGTATTGAATTTAGTGGCATCTAGTGGTGAGGTTACGAATTGCAACCAACGGCTCACTCCACCCCTCCATATAGAAGCACTACGGTGGTTGACACGGGACTAAGATGCCTTCACGTTTTCACTTCTTTGCCGAAGGAGATAACGTATTTACGAAACGCTCTCTGTAGAGTGGTTTGTCCGTTTAAGGTTACTATGGAACAGTGTTAATTTTGACAGCAAATTTTGATTTAGTTTTAGTCATAGTCTTTTGACGAAAATGCAATTTAGTATTAGTCACATTTTAGTCAACCCCATCATTTTAGTTTTAGTCTAGTTTTAGTCGACGAAATATGAAAAACATTTTAGTCGAATAAATATACATTATATTTAGTCTACTAAAATCTAAATGGTTTAAATCATTTACTTGGTGTAATTAAATGTTCCATACAAAGATTCAGCTGTTTTGACATAATTTACTTCACCTTAGAATGAAAATAAACCAGGTCATTACCTTTATTTTTCAGAAAAGTTCAGTAACTAGATTTGCATTGTTGGAACACAGCATATTAGACCATGAACGACATGTTCCAGTTCATTCAATCCCATTTGACTCAAATTACTCGTTAAGTAGGGCGTGCTCATTCAGTTCATTCAACCAATGAAACGCTCTGACAGGGCTCACACTCAAAGGCTATTGGCTCATGGCATGTCTCTTCGAAGAAAGAGCGCACTGTCTTTGATTGAGACAGCAACGAATGAGAAATAGCTTTCAAAAAGACATATTATATAAATTGTATTACTTTTCTTTAATCATGCAAACATGTTACATACTTCGTTCGAATGTACAGTTTGACTCACTTCATCACTTCTATAATCAGTAGAGGACAGCGCTGGTTTTCTTTTGGCTGACTTTATGTTGCATTTCACGTTATGCAGCAGCTCGTGTTAAGTTAACATTGGCATATAAAAACCCTTGAGCTTGCCTTCGTAATGTGTTTCGGGGTGACTCGCCTGCAGTCGCGCTTCAAGTTTGCGGCGTTTTACTGGCGATCGTGAAGGAAAATAAGACGCTTTGTAAACCGCGTGGAGACACAGAATACATGTGTGTGCTTCCCCTTCTCCCAGAGACTTCTCTCTACCGTTTATATGAGATAAGCAGCACGTGCGCGCAAACTGATGTCCGCCAGGTGGGACAAGAATATTTTCGTCTCGTTTTTATTAGTTGACGAAAATGTCAGTATTTTTATTACAGTTTTCGTTATAATGCATTCATTTTTATTTAGTTATCGTCTCGTTTTCGTCAGTGAAAACATGTCGTTAACGAATACTTTTCGTCATAGTTTTCGTTAACGAAATTAACACTGCTATGGAAACAACATGACGAACTCCATGCAAGGAGTATGTAGATAGAAATAGCTCATTCTAAGGTAATAAAAACATAACGCTTCATTATGTAAGGTCTTTATACACATCTGAACACATAGTTAAGTATATTATATTGCATGTCTGTCAATAGATCTTCGAAAAAAATACACATTGGACCTTTAAATCCTGATCCATAGATTTAGTTTTTTACAACATGCATAATGAAAATTTGTTACAGAATGCAAAACAGTATTTTTGTATTGTATTTGTGGTTTGTACACCATGGGTTTCTTTGAAGTACCTGAAACGCCATTAAGAAAATGAACCATGGTTTTATTATAGTGTATAGTAACCCTTTTTTGTCCATGTGTATTACCGTGTCAATTTTACTACAAATACCATGGTTAAACTATGGTAACTGAGGTGAGTTGTTGTACTAAAAATATGGTTACTCCACGGTTAAGCTATTACTAAATACCATCTTTACCATGGTACTGTTGTAGTATTTCTTGTAAGGCCAAATACACAGAAAAAGGTGTCTTTCACTTTTCTTTCAATTCTGTTCACAGTGTCTGCGAGCGTACTGCGTGATCCTCGAAAAACTTTTGGAAAACGAAGAGACTCAAATCAACGGTTTTGTTCTCATTGAGAATTTCAAGGGCTTCACTATGCAGCACGCGTCCGGCATCAAACACACCGAGCTTAAAAAGATGGTGGACATGTTACAGGTACAGTATTGCTTATTCAAACTCCGAGTTTTCTTTTACTTTCAGAAGATACTATTAGAAATCAAATGAACAATGCAGCCAATAACTCTTAACAATCTGTGTGTG